>NW_028248666.1:0-15682 GCF_964263255.1 Lissotriton vulgaris
TCTTGATTGCATTTGCTTTTCAGGAAATCCGTTGTGCCAACCCCGACTTAATGGCCTAGCTACGCAGCGCGTTTGGAACCGAAGGCCCAGAAATATTGCAAGTATGAGATTTTGCTTTTGGCCTGTTTGGGGGTGTTATGCTTCTTGGCGGGTGGGTTGCCGGGTCTTGGGGCATTCCTGGGAAGGTCTAATACCGGGTAGAAGTGGTTGGGACAAAATCCAGGCCGATTTTTTTTTGGGCTATTTCAGACATTTTGCTCTATGTAGCGTTTTCGGGGGCCTGTTTGGGGGGCTTGCTGGTGTTTGCGGGTGAGTTTCGTGGTCTGGGAGCACTGCTGGGACACTCTAATCTTGATTGCATTTGCTTTTCAGGAAATCCGTTGTGCCAACCCCGACTTATGGCCTAGCTACGCAGCGCGTTTGGACCGAAGGCCCAGAAATATTGCAAGTATGAGATTTTGCTTTTGGCCTGTTTGGGGGTGTTATGCTTCTTGGCGGGTGGGTTGCCGGGTCTTGGGGCATTCCTGGGAAGGTCTAATACCGGGTAGAAGTGGTTGGGACAAAATCCAGGCCGATTTTTTTTTGGGCTATTTCAGACATTTTGCTCTATGTAGCGTTTTCGGGGGCCTGTTTGGGGGGCTTGCTGGTGTTTGCGGGTGAGTTTCGTGGTCTGGGAGCACTGCTGGCTATATATACTTTACTTTGCAAGAGGTTTGAAGCAAATCCATGGTGGCTGAGGGGACTTAGGGCCTAGCTGCAGAGCGCGCGCGGAGTGATTTGGGAAATTTGTGAAAAAGTGACTAAGTCCCCATTTTTGTACTTTTGCTCTTTGGCTGTTTGGGGGTCTTCTACTCGTTTTCTCCTGGGTTGACGGCTCTGGGGCCATTGCTGGGAAGCTCTAATACCGGATAAAAGTGTTTTGGACCAAATCCCAGGCGGAATTTTTTTTGTGTTTTTGATGACTTGCTTGCCTTTGAGGTGCTCTTAGGGGGGGTTCCGTCTGTTTGCGGGTGAGTTTCGTGGTCTGGGAGCACTGCTGGGACACTCTAATCTTGATTGCATTTGCTTTTCAGGAAATCCGTCGTGCCAACCCCGACTTATGGCCTAGCTACGCAGCGCGTTTGGACCGAAGGCCCAGAAATATTGCAAGTATGAGATTTTTCTTTTGGCCTGTTTGGGGGTGTTATGCTTCTTGGCGGGTGGGTTGCCGGGTCTTGGGGCATTCCTGGGAAGGTCTAATACCGGGTAGAAGTGGTTGGGACAAAATCCGCGCGGAAAAGCCTTTAGTTTTGGCACTTTTTGTAACTTAGGGTTCGTTAGGGTTAGCCCTAGCACCAGGATTGCATGTGTATCGGGGTGTTCTAGATTTTTCAAACTGAGTTCTGGGGTCTTAGAGCACTCGTGAGAATGTGTAATTTTGGTTGCAAGTCATTTGAAGAAAATCCATGGTGGGAAAGGGGGGATTTGGCATAGTTAAAGAAAGCCTTTGCCACTATTCTTAACTTAGGGTTCGTTAGGGTTAGCAGTATTTCTATTGCATGTGTTTGAGTGGGGGGGATTTCGAGTCTTGGAGCGATGCTGGCTATGGCTACTTTTGCTTGGTTGCTTGCAAGTGGTTTGAATACAATCCACGGGGGGTAATGGGTAATTAGGGTACTTCGGCCTACTTTTACTTTCAAAGTAAGTTTTGTCTCCAGTTTTCTGCTAGGCCTCGTTTTTTGGGTGGGAGCACTGCTAGGAAGATCTATTTTTGTTCTAAAACACAGTTTACAGTACACCTAGCTTGAGGGGCAAGATCCGCTACATTAATTTGCCCATACTTACTTATCCTTCAAAAGGTGACTCAGAGTACGCACTTTCAAAAACATTGTACTGTCTGTCTACTAGGAAAAACAAATTGTGACTTTTTGCACTCCACAGCCTACATACCTTATATTTATTTATCAGTGGTGTTGTAATATTATATCACTTCCTGTTTTTCGTTGAATAATTACAGGCCGGGTTTCAGTCTCTGCAATGGGGAAAAAAGGATGGAGTCAGGCTTCACAGTAGCGAGCCACAATTCAGCATCAGGCAGGCAGTGGACAGGGTGTCTTCTGGTGACCAACATCGGTGGACGAAGCGTCGGCTGCAATGGAGGAGTGCCGCTAATAGGAGGATTTTTTTTCTGCGGGCAACTTACTTACCACTTCCAACAGGACCACTACAACCACACATAGATACAGTATCCCTTGCCTTTTTCTCTGACTGTGACTGCATTTCTTTGCTCTCTCTCGGCTTCTACATTGATCCCTTAACACATCACTTAGTCCACTCCACTATCTGCACCACACATAGTCATTTGTAAGTGCTCCTACGTAATTCGCAAGTCGCAGCACGCCCCAGGCCGTAGAGGACTGGGATGGCCCCAATGATGAAGCATGTCACCAAGGGGCAACCCTGGTGAGTGAGGGGACACCTAGAAAAAAAGCAATTTCTCCTTTTCTATCTACTATACCTTCTGTCAGGTTACGCAGCCCCTAAGCGCCTACCGTACTATGAAACTACATTTCCCATGAGTAGGCGGGAGACTTGCAGACTATTTAGTGAGACTATATGAGAGTACCCTTGTATGTTAGGACATCACTTCACTGATGCCTGTCTTGTCTTCTCTTACAGGTATCCTTTCCCTGCTGACCCTACCTTTACCCATCCCACATTTTTTATTTTAGTTTGTTATTTTTCTCCCTCGCCTAATGCCTCGAACACCCTGTGTTTACACTTCTGGGTGTTGGTGACATTTGGAGGTGGAACCATATTTGCATCGACTGGATCACGGGGAGTAAACGTGACACCTTCCAGACCAACCCCATTGAGTGTTGTTGTGAATGGATTTATAGTGACCAGCAAGGCTCTCGGGTATCTGGCTACAGAGACCTTATGTTGAATATAGTTATCAATAATTCCACACAGGCCCTGTACTGTCGCATTCTTTCTTTCCACAGTTGTCGATGATATATTCTTACTCTGCTTGACAAAGAACCATTGCTAATGTGAAAGAACTTCAACCGAATTAGTAGTTATACTTTACCATTTGTTAGGCTACAATGTGGCACTGCTCTACTGTACTTCTGTCACCTGCTATATTCTCAGTTGTACCGTTGAATTGCTCAGGAGGACAAACCAGATTTCATTTTCTTTTTTTTCATAGGCATGCAACTGCCACTGTGGCACACCACTACTACCACCGCTATGAGGAAATTTTATCCGACCAAGATTGCCAACGTTATTCGGTGTTTCCCGTGGAGCCAGCCCTGGGCCTAGCCCTACTTTCAAACACAAATTACAGGTAAGATAAGCGTTTGGTGGTTTGGGGGTATAATGGAGTATTAGTACGAGAGACGAGAGCCTGAAGGTAGTACTACTAAAGTCCTAGGACTCTTGGATTCACTTCACTTAGTCTGTGAGAGGCACTTAGTGTTGAAAACATTTGGGCATTTACACTTAAAGGAAGAAAATGGAACTAAACTTTCAGGAAAACAGTCAACGTTAAACCCCCACCCACCAGGCAAGCAGTAAAAAACAGGTATGCTCAGATAAAGTTTGAAAAAGTATATTTATATCCCTAACAAAATAATCTCCCGCAAGACCCTCCCTAACCCCAACGATTGTCCTTCAAAAGTCCCCAAAAACCCAACTCCCAATTCCCACCCCCCAAAAGTCTCTAAAAAAGGGGCAAGGGACACTAGGGGTGGATGCTGTTCACTTTTTGGGCCAGGGCATCATGCTCCTCGCGGAGCAAGGCGAGCTCCTGCTGAAGGCGGGACACCATCAGGGTGGTGCGGCGCAGGCGTGCCTTCACTGCCTTGCAGGTGCAAGGCCTGTGAGAAGCAGCTGTTGGCCTTGCTGCTCGGCGGTGGCGTTTGCCTTTGGCAGCCCGGCTCAGTCTCGGTGGACCACTGTGCTGGGTCACGGTGGCAGCCGGTGAGGCCACGGAGGACGACGTTGTCGTTGTTGTCGACCGCACACTTTCCACGTCCTCCAGGGCCACCAGCCGCCGATATTCCGCAACAGTGGCCTCGATTCTCCGTTGCCGGGCCGCTCTAGCCAGCTCCTTCCTCCTTGTTCGTTTGGAAGGAGAACCTATATGAAGAAAGAAAGACATAGTCTGTAACCAATGCTCTTTAAGATTAACTCAATCATTCAGCAGAAATGTGTGCTGCAGTACAACTAGCAACTTGCAAGCGCATTACATAACTATTGAGGCCAGTATCTATCTAACCTCACACTTCTTCATCCTTGCTCTAACATTAGTGGGAGTTTAAGGAACAAATTCTATGAGCACTGTGGACTTCCATTGGAGTCGACTATGAAAGTACACCAGTCTTATTCTTCTTCTTGTCTCTTGTTTTGGAAAATTGGTACGTTATTTTCTGCAAGCCGGCATAATGCCAGCGCGGTAAACTTGCACCCGAGAAAAAGAGACGCACGCCATGAGGAGTGACCTAGACTTGCGTTGCCGTTGCGTTACTGTACCCGTCCAGTACATGCAGGTGGTGAATCTCTTACTTTTCTATTACGGGTGGCACTGAGAATACTCTGTTACAACTCAAGGGCTACTGCTTAATTAATTTAACTTTCACCCTACAGTGGAAATGAGTACTAGAAATGGAAAATTGAAGAAGATAAATAATCTGATTATCTATCACTTCACATGGGATGTTTTTGCTTATATATGGGATGACTTTAGGTGCTTTGCTTTTTATTGAGTGACAGGCAGTGATACATCCACACATGAATGACTGAGTACTACTAAACTTATTAAGAGAGGTAGGGAGTGGCCACCATAATAACCGGATCTATGCAGTGCTTGCAATACAAACTACTGCTACTATTTATGGTAGTATTTGGACAAAATTAAAAGTTCTTTTCCTTGCCTTTCCTACACTGGAACGGACGTGCGGGTGCAGTGTTAGTGTTACATGCTCTTCAAAGTTACACTTACTTCATCCACTGACCGTCTACTCTCTCTAGATCATGGGTACTCACAAACTTTCTCTCAGGGGCTACATTTACAGTGTAGTTTGGGGCCGAGGGCCGCACTGGTGGGGGCGGAGTCAGAGGGGGCGGGGCTAAAGCAAAACGATAACTTGTGACCATGAGGTTGCACACAGGTCCCTGCAGCAGATGCCCTCATCCACTGAGCCACCAGACCCAGCATTTACATACATCTCTCTCCCTCCTGCTGTCCCTCCTGCCCTCCCTCCATCTCTCTCTCCCTCCTGCCCTCCCTCTCCCTCTGTCATCTCACTGTGTGTGTGTCTATCTGTGTCAGCCTTCAGCCCGGGTTGAGACCGCTTCCTCAACGCGCACACACAGACAACAACACCAAAGTACTTAACAGGTCTTTAAAAGACCATTAACATATTATTGAGGCTTTGTTTGTTTTAGCGCCCCTGCTTCTCCACCCTGACAATCACTGCTTGCCCGGCCCCACAGAGCAGAGGCTTAGTTCTATTTCACCTCTTTGTGGCCTTGCATCTCCACTCTGCTCTGTGGGGGCCGGGGGAGCAGTGATTGTCAGAGTGGAGATGCAGGGGCGCTAACAGGTGAAATACAAAAAAGCCTCTGCTCTGTGGGGGCCGGGGGAGCAGTGATTGTCTGCAAGGTCAGCGCACCGCCAACGAAGGCTTGCCGGGCCACCACCGGCCCGCGGGCCGTACTAGGAGTACCCCTGCTCTAGATACACATATGCTATCTAAGAGTCAGATAGTAGCATGATCCAGGTATATGGACACATACAGTTTCTGTGTCACCCACCCAGGCTGTTGTCCTTCCACCCATCATTGCTTCATCATTCACCCAGCCATGCATCTCATATTCTTGCCTTCCCAGCTAGTCTTCAATCTCAATAAGTAAGGAATATATAAGAGCTTACCTCTGGCCGCCACCACCACCGTCTCAACTCTCACAGCTGCCGCCGCCGCCTCCTCCCCTGAAGCATCGCCCGATTCGCCCTCCGCCTCGGTGTCGAGCACCACCACCTCCACACTGGCCCCGCCACCAGATGTTCCACCTACAAAGTACATTTAAGAATGTTAGAATAAAGCAGTCACTAGTATTTGGTCTAGGAATGAAGACATGTGAAAACAATGTAATTTGTGACTGTCGTTAAAGTTAAAAAAAAAATGTCCCTTTTTCCAGGGAAGGTTGTCTTGCTGCACTTTTTGGCACAACTGATGAAGGCTGTTTTTTTAACACGCACCATTTTTCTCCACACAGACAGAAGATGGACTTCTAACAACAAGATCAAGTTGAAACCAGGTGAGAGCTCGGCTCGACCACAAGAAATGTCTTCAATTAATCGTCAGCACTAACCACTTTTCCATTATCAGTTAAACGTTTAGTTTTATTATGACTTCATTTTAATAAATGTGTTTACTTTTAATAAAGCTTTTAAACTTAAATACAATCTGTGTTTTTTGGTCCAGACTAGAGTGACTGAGCGAAAGGTTTTGCAATTTTTGCAAGCATGAGTCCAGATAGAACACTTCAAAAGACATTATGGACAATCCCAGAGGACTGCACTAAGTTGATAGAGCTATTGCTGACTAGAATCATGGGAGTTTCGCCAACCGTGCAATCTTAGTTAGCTACACAGACAGACTAATAAGAATAATCTAGTAATACCACAGGGAGTCATAGTAGAGGCAGGATAAGAATTTAGATACAGTCTACAAGAAGAGCAAAGACAATTTTGAAAAAAGTCAAATGAGGAACGCTAGGAAAAATAGGTACTAGTCTAAAATGAAAACTTACTGGGGCCAGCAGAGGAGCCCTCGCCTGCCCGATCCTGGCCCTGTTGATGAACAGCATCCGCCGCCTGCTGCTCCTGTGTCCTCCTCTCGCCCCTGGGGGGAGCTGACGTACAACATGAAAGAAAGAACAGAAAACATGGATGATTGTTGCTTGTCAATGTCAACCAAATCAAACATTTCAAAAGAACAATAACAAAATATTTCTGCGAAATTATATTGATTATGGTTACTTTTCATTTATATGCGGACCTGTGACTTCGAAAGTCACGTAACTCACTAAACAAAGTACTGAAACGTTCACCTAGGACTGGCAGGCAGCAGTCCGCAGGCAAGACGCAAAGTGACAGACAAACTCCATTGTGATTTCAGTCAGATCAGTGACAACACTAACAGTTGCCTGCTACATTACCAGTCATTTAAATATTCAAACTATCAATCCACCGCCACTATTTTTCTTATTGTCAGGGTTACAAAGGAAGGGGCAGATTTAAGCCCTTGCGGCTCTTTTGCGCCGTTCTTGCGTGACTTTTGTGACGCAGCAGCTAAACAAAAAAGGGCGCCATGGTGCGGCGTATAATATTATAACAACGTGACGCATTTGGGAGATGCATCCCGTTATAAAGCCCTGCGCCATCAGGGGGCGTTCCGGCGCAAGGGAGGGCATTCCTGCGCTGGAACACATCCTAATAGTGGCTGA
Organism: Lissotriton vulgaris; assembly: GCF_964263255.1. Taxonomy (NCBI): domain Eukaryota; kingdom Metazoa; phylum Chordata; class Amphibia; order Caudata; family Salamandridae; genus Lissotriton; species Lissotriton vulgaris. The sequence continues at coordinate 7,495 of NW_028248666.1, forward strand.
GGGAAATCTACAAAATATCAATCAGTCACCTTTAGGACAATGATGCGTCACACAAACCCTGCACCTGCTTGAAGCAGACGTACGGCTTGACCCAGCATTGGGGAGATAGGGTACCCCAGAGCATTGATGGAGCTGCGCCATCGTTGCGACGCAACTCCAGCAGTAAAGCTTCGGTGACGTTTTGGGCCCATGGGGCGCCGCCGCCGCATTGCAAATACGGCGCACCATGTTTGGTGGTGGTAGCGGGCCGCACAATTAATGGCGCATCCCTGCTACTTTGCAGGGATGCGACGGTAATTGCAATTCTGCCCCTTAGGGGCATACTTACTTACGCGTTCTGGCGCATCTCCAGAGATGCGCCAGATCAAATGCGTCACGCAAAACTACCCTTGCGACACGGCAGATGTGCCTCATTTACAATGCGGCGCGCCCTGGCGCAAGGGTAGGCACTTGCGTGACGCATCTCGTCACGTAAGAGCGGCGCATCGCTGGAGTCACGTCGCCAACGCAATGCAACTCCAGTAATGCTCAGGGCCACCCAATACTTTACATGCTGTGTCAGTCCTTTCGCCTGCTTCGAGCAGACATAAGGAATTGAATTGACGTAGCAGCGGCGCAGAAGTGCCTGCGTTAAATCTTGTAGATTTCACGCAGGCAATTTTGCGAGGCGCACAGCCGCTGGACCGCCCACCCTGCGTACTAGGAACGCACCCATTGTGGTGCAGGCCCATGGCTTTATAACGTGACGCATCTCCCTAGATGCGTCATGCTGTAAATGACTTGCAGGGATGCGGCACGTTTACGCCGCTGTTGCGTCACGCAAGGCAACGTAAACGTGGCGCAAGGGGCTTGTAAATGTAATCTGCCCCCTAGTGTCTAGCATTACGCAGTTCTGTTAAGTACACTCATACATAATAGTTACTCAGGCCAATGAGACCACGAAATAGAAAACAAATAAGCATAGTAGCAACCCCACTGAGAAGGAGAGCAGTGCACCTGAAATGCACAGAAGATTTTGAAATATAATTTAACTACAATGTAATCGTCATCAGCGGCATTATTGGCTTGCTCCATGTAAAAAACAAATATTTGCAATACAACAACACAGAGCAGGAGAAAACATCATAGTAGTGAGTGATTAAATGCCAATGGCTACTACTACTCACCAAGGCCGGGGATCTCCAAGCCGAGCTGGTCCAGCAGGTCGCGCTCGCGGTCCAGGAGGTCCGTCCAGCGATGGGTGACCTGGCTGTAGGTGCGCTGGACCCCGTAGAGGTGGGATATGGCCCAGCACACCTTCTCCCACCGCTTCCGGCGCTCCCGCATGTTATAGCCGCCGGCCGCGATCCTGCCGCCTCCCGCGATGGTCCTGGGCAGGCGGCGCTGGACAAAGTACACCAGCGCGCCCACTTCCTCCGGGCTGAATATCTCCCGGCGCGTCACCTGCTCCCCCCTCGATCTCACGCCTGCTGTCCTGCCACTGGGTCCAGCACTACTCCCCGCCGCCGCTGCGGCCCTCAAGTGCCTGGGCAGCTTCACGGCGCCTGGCTTGACCATGGTCTGGGCAGGTAAGGTAGGAAGAAGTAGAAAATTAAGAAAGAATAGGATAGGGAAGAAGAAAAGAAAAGAGTTTACAAAAGTAGTTTAAAAGTAAAGAAAAATAGCAGAAAAGACAAAAATATACAGCTAGGAAAAGAGAGGGATAGATAAGAAGCAAAATCGTAAAAAAAAAACTGAAAACAAGCAAAGGATGGGAAAGATATCAAGAGGATTAAACACCATGCCCAGACACAGGAAATGAATGAAAAACAAGATGGCCGGCGCCCGTTTCCGAGCGCGAAAGTCAGTTCGCGCGAGATTTTCCTCGCGATCTCGTGCGAACCTCTAGATTTCCCGCGCGATCTCGTGCGAACCTCTACTCGCAATGCGCTTACTGCGCGAGATTATACATAGCGGGCGGAAACGGAAATACGTCACGCAAACAAAATGGCCGCGCCCGTACTCGACCTTGGGGTAAATTCGCGTGTTGCGCTGCAAGCGGCTCGCGAATACTGCAAAAAAACTCGCGAAACAACAAGCCGCAAAAAAATAAAATGCTCATTCGCACGAATTGGCGGCTTCCGCGGTCGGTTTCGCACGACGCCGCGCCCCGCGAATAGCGCGAAAAAAACCGCAAAACGATTTCAGCAAAAGCAAAAGCAATGAGCAGGTGCAAAAGGTCAACCTCATGATTTGTAACGATTCTTTGTATTGCTTCCTGAGGGGGCCCTCCAGAATTCGGTTGCCTGCTTGCAACTATTGTGTGACCCTGCTCTGACCTTAACTGTATGCCACAAAGGTCCTGATTTACAGCTAAAGGAGCAGACAAGCAGGTGCCAGGCTGGAACTTTAAATTCTTTCAGTGACACATTAATTAGCCCCTAATTCATTATTGTCAGTTGGGGCAGGGCAGGTGTTGTAACTAATTTTGCAACAATGAAAGCACTTAGCAAGTGCAAAAGATCACTAATCAGGGCGCACTAAGGAAGCAGGTGCCAGCTAAAAAAATATTCTGTGACACATTAATCAGCCCCAAATTAATTCAGGTCACTTGAGGCAGGGAAGGTGTGCTTTGCTTTGCCGAAAATAATGTACACTGGACAACCAGAGGGTGTGGTGATGAAACAGAGGGTGGCATGGGTGGGCCAGAGGGTGGCATGAGTAGTCAGAGAGTGGCAGTGGTGACAGAGAGTGGCAGTGATGAAGAAGAGTGTCCCAAACAGGCTGGACATGTAGAAACAACAAGTTCGCAAAACTTGCGACCCGACAGGTAAGTTCGCAAATTGCGAAATTGTAAAAACCCTCGCGAACTGGCAGAAACACGGGCGAACACAAAAAAAAAAAAAAATCCGCAAATTCGCGGGAATTCGCGGATTTTGCGGATTGCGAATCCGCAAATCCGCAAAATTCGCGAACGCGAGATCCGCAAAATTCGCCCATGCTTATTACAGAGGCGTAAATCACCCAGATGGGACAGCTCACTCCGGCAATTTCCAATTTAAGGGCCCGGGGATGTGTCCGGGACTCAGAAGTGACATTTTCCGCCCCAACCTTGCGTATTTAATCTTCCGAAGGACAAACTGGGCCGAGATTCAGGCTGCGAAAGCTGAGAGTGAGACCTGTTTAAAAAGGGCAATAACCTCTCCCCAAACGAGCCTGGCAGCGTGTGCATAGGGAGGCCATTAACTGTCTTTAGTGGCCCGCACCTGACCAGGATGTGACCACGGGCCACAGTGCAAGGGGGAGGGGTTAGCTGGAATTTATCGTACAATAAGAACAGGCACAAGATTAAAGATGGCACGTGGGTAGGAGCGGTTTGTCCACTCCAGTCTTTTTATTATTTGTACTCTTTTCGGTGCCTAACACCATTCCGAACTACAAGCCCCAGAATGCAAAGTTAAAACACAGACCTTGCTGAGATACTCAGCCCTGGCATAGGAACTTAAGCTGCCTGGTGAACTTGTTGCAGAAATCTAACAATCTTCCAGCTCAGTTGTGAGTAGGGGCTCAAAATATGCGGTCCTTGAAGAGATGTAAAGAATTGTCAGTGCAGCGCTTGTTGTCGCTGCTCACACCTAGCCAGGGGCCACTTGTGATGTCCAATGTTAGACGGAGTCTGCATCGAATGGAGGCCGGGTATGGCATAATAAAACAGTAACTTGACCACCCCCTGCCGTCTCCGGACAGTGCTTAAGTGCCTTTCACAAACACATTCGCTATCCACAGTGCCATGAGGCAATTCAGTTCAAATGGGCGCTATTTATCAATTTAAAATGTGGATAAGCAAGACACATACTGTTTGATGTGTATTTTCTGCTGCTTCTGCCACACACCCATGTCCCGCGCACGTCTGTTAAGTCACATTGTGATGCATTGCAGAAGTGATATAGCGTCTAGTTCTTATGTTTTGTTTAGGCACTGTCGATTTTATCAAACAGGGGATGGGCAGATTATGTGATTTGGGCAGGATCACACTTTTCTGCTAAGAGAGAAAGTGCACAATTATTGTGCAGGCTTCTCGGATACCTTTTTCTCCCTCGACACTACTGGTCTCATTGCCATATTAGATCGCGCTGTTTGAGTATAATTAGATGGCCCTAGTTGTGCAGTATTAGATAGAGGCGTTGTGCAGTATTAGCATTGGTTGTGTAGTCGTAGAGCTGGTTGTGTAGTATTAGATAGCACTAGTTGTGTAGTATTACATAGCGCTGGTTGTCTAGTAGTAGCGCTGGTTGTGTAGTATTAGATGGCGCTGGATGTGTCATCGATGGCGCTTGTGTATTATATAGCGCTGGTTGTGTAGTATTAGCTAGTAATCCACATACATTTCTGTGCGCCACACTGACCAGCTCTAGACACCGCACATAATGTCCGTGTGTGATAAATATCTTTCAAACAGTTTTGTCTATACTGAATGCCATGTCTGGAGTGGGCAGCCCTTTAAAAAGCGTCATTGTGCTTTTGTTTAGCATTCTGCAGAGCAGACCGTGTGAGTTTGGCTGCTTCTTCCAGCGCCTCGAGGTGGGGGAGCGCGGTGAATAGTGCAGTGCAAAGGACCTGTGCAGTGTCCACCTAATGTGAGTGCAATAATTAATCACTTCTGCTACATGCACACCGCTGTTTGCACAGCCCTAATGACCCTCGGCACCGCCACCAACGAGAGAGGAAGAGCCGGCCGGACACCCAGACTGCACCGGCCAGACATGCAGCGAGCCGTCTCCAAGGAGGGGAGGGGGCGCAAAGAGGGGGCAGAGCCCCGCTGTGATTGAACCTGTGGACTGAAACACTTTGTTACTCCTCGTCCCTCCCCTCCCCCGGATTCCTGGTAGCAGAGTGACCCGCACGTATCCACCCTAACCCCCATGGCCAGGTGTGGGTGGGGGAGAGGCCTGGAAGGGACAACTTCTGTGCACCCTCTCTAAAACCTGCATGATTAGTTTGGAAACTAAGGACAACGGTACCGCCTGCACCTCTACAGTGAACAGTTATGGGGGGCAGAGGCAAGAAAAACGGCACTAACAGGGGGGCAGGGACAAGAAAAACGGCACAAACAGGGTGGCAAAGGCAAGAAAAACAGCACAAACAGGGGGGCAGGTGCACGAAAAATGGCACAAACAGGGTGGCAGAGGCAAGACAAGGGATAGTTACCTCATGTCCTCGGTAGACGCTGCTCTCCTGGTTTTACCGAGCAGCAAAATGGCGGCCGTATAGCTCCGAAAATTTTGGAATTGGGCGTGTTTTTTGCGTTCTGAGTGACAGATGACGTCACAGATAGAAAGAACGCAAAAAACACGCCCCGAGTCCGAAAGAGATGGGGCTTGAATGGAGTGATGCCCCTCTCCTCCAATGGCTGGCCTCCGTTTAGGAAGCCAGCCTATGGAAAAGAGAGGCAGGTTCAAGCTTCCATACTAGAAAACATTAAATATTTCACCGAAGACTGCGCATGTGCAGCCTTACGGTCCTCGACCTAAAAATGTGGCCCAGGCCACCGATAATTGCCCCGAAGGGGGTAACACAGATCTGAAAATCAAAATTTAAAACAGTGTCGCCGTTATTTAGCCCTCACTGCCACATACATGAACATTTGTAATTATCCCCAATGTCCAAAGTACTTCTTGTCATCATCAATTAAAAAAAAATTCTTGACGTTAATTGCATATACTTTCCCTTTAAAATGGCTTCGAACATCTTGTTACAGGAACAAATGCTGAGGATTCTAAACATCAGTCTGAACCAAACCTTTCTCTATAGGGAGAGCTTTCCACAGATGTGCACAATATGGACTAGTGAATCTGTGGGATAATTACATAAACAGCAAACTGAGTCCCTGGATCCCTTCAGTCTACTGTATCTGTAACCTTTATACTGAAACAGGCTAAGATGTAGTCGCATCAGCCGGTGTTTCTGCTACTTCGGTAGAGGTGAAGTTAAGAATGCAATCAGTTGCAACGAGTCGTAAACTTTGCATGCCCAGCGGCCATGAGCACGCTATGTCAAATCTTCCACCTTAGCCAAGACAGACAGGATTTCTGCCTATTGGGTTATGGCTCTCGCACTGATAGAATATGGCCGCCTTTTCAATGGCTTCCCAGAAAAAAAGTATCAGCTGATTAAGTTTACTGCAAAAAGAAACAGTATAGCAGACAACAGAAGGCTAGAAGTCAGAAGACGTCTTACTGCCCACCATGTGCAAAGAAATTCTTGGTGTCAAAAATTCTCAAAAGATTTTCTGATAGATATCAAACTGAGAAAAATGTCCCAGTAAATCAGATGTATTCAAACTTGAGTTTAAATGTTCTAACGCGATAGACAGTCTAACTCCTTTAGCCTAAATTGAAAGTATAAGATGGGCTCATAGAAACTGTTATAAGATAGCACATACAGAAGGTGTTGAAAGATTTCTTTCTGCAATTGACTCATGTTAGACCTGCTGTCTTTTGAAGTGGTTTCCCCTGACTTCAATTTTGACTATGTGCTGAACTTTGTTTTTTCTGGCTGTAGGACTTTGCAAACTTTTTCACTGCTGACCAGTGCTAAAGTTTGTGTCTAAAAGGTAATAGCATTTAATGTCTCCATGATTGGCATATTTGACTTACTGATAAGTTCCTAGTACAGTGCACTACCTGTACCCAGGGCCTGTAAGCCAAATGCAATGAGAGGGCCTACTGCACTGATTGCGCCACCAACATAAGTAGCCCTTCAAAGATGTCTCAGGCTTGCCACTGCAGAACCTGTGTTTGCAATTGTAAACTGTCATTTTGACCTGCCAAATGTACCTACTTCCCAGGCCCAAATTGTCCCTTTTATTACATCTAAGACACGCCTAAGGTAGGCTTCAAGTAGCCCAATATACAGGTTGCAGTGTATTGAAAATGCAAACACAACAGGTGATGGACCGAATGTGGATCAATGTCACACACTCACCCCAGTCCAAAGATCTGGGCCCAAATCCATCGTTTATTTGCACTCCACACCACCCTGGGTTAGACAATGGCGATATGCAAATCAGCTCTGACCCTGTGCCCCATGGGAACAGTCCAGTCCGAACTACAAAAGCCATGTCCTTCCCAGAACGGAATCAAGCATCCGAGGACCGGACCGGTTTCGAGGTAACACCTCTCATCAGCCCGGCTAGCTTGACTCCAGTGGTGTGGAGTGCCTGGGACCCACGTCTGGGCATCCCCAGTGCACTTAGGGCGGAATATGCAAACACAACAGGTGATGGACCGAATGTGGATCAATGTCACACACTCACCCCAGTCCAAAGATCTGGGCCCAAATCCATCGTTTATTTGCACTCCACACCACCCTGGGTTAGACAATGGCGATATGCAAATCAGCTCTGACCCTGTGCCCCATGGGAACAGTCCAGTCCGAACTACAAAAGCCATGTCCTTCCCAGAACGGAATCAAGCATCCGAGGACCGGACCGGTTTCGAGGTAACACCTCTCATCAGCCCGGCTAGCTTGACTCCAGTGGTGTGGAGTGCCTGGGACCCACGTCTGGGCATCCCCAGCGCACTTAGGGCGGAATATGCAAACACAACAGGTGATGGACCGAATGTGGATCAATGTCACACACTCACCCCAGTCCAAAGATCTGGGCCCAAATCCATTGTTTATTTGCACTCCACACCACCCTGGGTTAGACAATGGCGATATGCAAATCAGCTCTGACCCTGTGCCCCATGGGAACAGTCCAGTCCGAACTACAAAAGCCATGTCCTTCCCGGAACGGAATCAAGCATCCGAGGACCGGACCGGTTTCGAGGTAACACCTCTCATCAGCCCGGCTAGCCTGACTCCAGTGGTGAGGAGTGCCTGGGACCCACGTCTGGGCATCCCCAGCGCACTTAGGGCGGAATATGCAAACACAACAGGTGATGGACCGAATGTGGATCAATGTCACACACTCACCCCAGTCCAAAGATCTGGGCCCAAATCCATCGTTTATTTGCACTCCACACCACCCTGGGTTAGACAATGGCGATATGCAAATCAGCTCTGACCCTGTGCCCCATGGGAACAGTCCAGTCCGAACTACAAAAGCCATGTCCTTCCCAGAACGGATTCAAGCATCCGAGGACCGGACCGGTTTCGAGGTAACACCTCTCATCAGCCCGGCTAGCTTGACTCCAGTGGTGTGTAT
>NW_028248667.1:0-77797 GCF_964263255.1 Lissotriton vulgaris
TGGCGTTGCGGAGTGGAGTGGAGTGGCGTTGCGGAGTGGAGTGGAGTTGCGGAGTGGAGTGGCGTAGTGGAGTGGCGTAGTGGAGTGGAGTGGAGTGGAGTGGCGTTGCGGAGTGGAGTGGAGTGGCGTTGCGGAGTGGAGTGGAGTGGCGTTGCGGAGTGGAGTGGAGTGGCGTAGTGGAGTGGAGTGGAGTGGCGTAGTGGAGTGGAGTGGCGTTGCGGAGTGGCGTTGCGGAGTGGAGTGGAGTGGCGTAGTGGAGTGGAGTGGAGTGGAGTGGAGTGGAGTGGAGTGGAGTGGAGTGGCGTTGCGGAGTGGAGTGGCGTGGCGTTGCGGAGTGGAGTGGCGTTGCAGAGTGGAGTGGCGTTGCAGAGTGGAGTGGAGTGGCGTTGCGGAGTGGAGTGGAGTTGCGGAGTGGAGTGGCGTTGCAGAGTGGAGTGGAGTGGAGTGGCGTTGCGGAGTGGAGTGGAGTTGCGGAGTGGAGTGGCGTTGCAGAGTGGAGTGGAGTGGAGTGGCGTTGCAGAGTGGAGTGGCGTTGCAGAGTGGAGTGGCGTTGCAGAGTGGCGTGGCATTGCGGAGTGGCGTGGCAGAGTGGAGTGGCGTGGCAGAGTGGAGTGGCGTTGCAGAGTGGAGTGGCGTTGCAGAGTGGAGTGGCGTTGCAGAGTGGAGTGGCGTTGCAGAGTGGAGTGGCGTTGCGGAGTGGAGTGGCGTTGCGGAGTGGAGTGGCGTTGCAGAGTGGAGTGGCGTTGCAGAGTGGAGTTGCGGAGTGGAGTGGCGTTGCGGAGTGGAGTGGAGTTGCGGAGTGGAGTGGCGTTGCGGAGTGGAGTGGAGTGGCGTTGCGGAGTGGAGTGGAGTGGCGTTGCGGAGTGGAGTGGCGTTGCGGAGTGGAGTGGAGTGGCGTTGCGGAGTGGAGTGGAGTGGCGTTGCGGAGTGGAGTGGAGTGGCGTTGCAGAGTGGAGTGGCGTTGCAGAGTGGAGTGGCGTTGCAGAGTGGAGTGGCGTTGCAGAGTGGAGTGGCGTTGCAGAGTGGAGTGGCGTTGCAGAGTGGAGTGGCGTTGCAGAGTGGAGTGGCGTTGCAGAGTGGAGTGGCGTTGCAGAGTGGAGTGGAGTGGCGTTGCAGAGTGGAGTGGAGTGGCGTTGCAGAGTGGAGTGGCGTTGCGGAGTGGAGTGGAGTGGCGTTGCAGAGTGGAGTGGAGTGGCGTTGCAGAGTGGAGTGGAGTGGCGTTGCAGAGTGGAGTGGCGTTGCGGAGTGGAGTGGAGTGGCGTGGCAGAGTGGAGTGGCGTGGCAGAGTGGAGTGGCGTGGCAGAGTGGAGTGGCGTGGCAGAGTGGAGTGGCGTGGCAGAGTGGAGTGGCGTGGCAGAGTGGAGTGGCGTTGCAGAGTGGAGTGGAGTGGAGTGGCGTTGTGGAGTGGCGTTGCAGAGTGGAGTGGCGTTGCAGAGTGGAGTGGCGTTGCAGAGTGGAGTGGCGTTGCAGAGTGGAGTGGCGTTGCAGAGTGGAGTGGCGTTGCAGAGTGGAGTGGCGTTGCAGAGTGGAGTGGCGTTGCAGAGTGGAGTGGCGTTGCAGAGTGGAGTGGCGTTGCAGAGTGGAGTGGCGTTGCAGAGTGGAGTGGCGTTGCAGAGTGGAGTGGCGTTGCAGAGTGGAGTGGCGTTGCAGAGTGGAGTGGCGTTGCAGAGTGGAGTGGCGTTGCAGAGTGGAGTGGCGTTGCAGAGTGGAGTGGCGTTGCGGAGTGGAGTGGCAGAGTGGAGTGGCGTGGCAGAGTGGAGTGGCGTGGCAGAGTGGAGTGGCGTGGCAGAGTGGAGTGGCGTGGCAGAGTGGAGTGGCGTTGCAGAGTGGAGTGGCGTTGCAGAGTGGAGTGGCGTTGCAGAGTGGAGTGGCGTTGCAGAGTGGAGTGGCGTTGCAGAGTGGAGTGGCGTTGCAGAGTGGAGTGGCGTTGCAGAGTGGAGTGGCGTTGCAGAGTGGAGTGGCGTTGCAGAGTGGAGTGGCGTTGCAGAGTGGAGTGGCGTTGCAGAGTGGAGTGGCGTTGCAGAGTGGCGTGGCGTTGCGGAGTGGCGTGGCAGAGTGGAGTGGCGTTGCAGAGTGGAGTGGCGTTGCAGAGTGGAGTGGCGTTGCAGAGTGGAGTGGCGTTGCAGAGTGGAGTGGCGTTGCAGAGTGGAGTGGCGTTGCAGAGTGGAGTGGCGTTGCAGAGTGGAGTGGCGTTGCAGAGTGGAGTGGCGTTGCAGAGTGGAGTGGCGTTGCAGAGTGGAGTGGCGTTGCAGAGTGGAGTGGCGTTGCAGAGTGGAGTGGCGTTGCGGAGTGGAGTGGAGTGGAGTGGAGTGGCGTTGCGGAGTGGAGTGGAGTGGAGTGGAGTGGAGTGGCGTGGAGTGGCGTGGAGTGGCGTGGCGTGGAGTGGCGTGGAGTGGAGTGGAGTGGCGTTGCGGAGTGGCGTTGCGGAGTGGCGTTGTGGAGTGGAGTGGAGTGGAGTGGAGTGGAGTGGAGTGGCGTTGTGGAGTGGAGTGGAGTTGCGTTGCGGAGTGGAGTTGCGGAGTGGAGTGGCGTAGTGGAGTGGAGTGGCGTTGCGGAGTGGAGTGGCGTTGCGGAGTGGAGTGGCGTTGCGGAGTGGAGTGGCGTTGCGGAGTGGAGTGGCGTTGCGGAGTGGAGTGGCGTAGTGGAGTGGAGTGGAGTTGTGGAGTGGAGTGGAGTGGCGTTGCGGAGTGGAGTGGCGTTGCGGAGTGGCGTTGCAGAGTGGAGTGGAGTGGAGTGGAGTGGAGTGGAGTGGAGTGGCGTTGCGGAGTGGAGTGGCGTTGCGGAGTGGAGTGGCGTTGCGGAGTGGAGTGGAGTTGCGGAGTGGAGTTGCGGAGTGGAGTGGCGGAGTGGAGTGGCGGAGTGGAGTGGCGTTGCGGAGTGGAGTGGCGTTGCGGAGTGGCGTTGCAGAGTGGAGTGGAGTGGCGTTGCGGAGTGGCGTTGCAGAGTGGAGTGGAGTGGAGTGGCGTTGCGGAGTGGAGTGGAGTGGAGTGGCGTTGCGGAGTGGAGTTGCGGAGTGGAGTGGTGGAGTGGCGTTGCGGAATGGAGTTGCGGAGTGGAGTGGAGTTGCGGAGTGGAGTGGCGTTGTGGAGTGGAGTGGCGTTGCGGAGTGGAGTGGAGTGGCGTTGCGGAGTGGAGTGGAGTGGCGTTGCGGAGTGGAGTGGAGTGGAGTGGAGTGGCGGAGTGGAGTGGCGTTGTGGAGTGGAGTGGCGTTGTGGAGTGGAGTGGAGTGGAGTGGCGTTGCGGAGTGGAGTGGCGTTGCGGAGTGGAGTGGAGTGGCGTTGCGGAGTGGAGTGGCGTTGCGGAGTGGAGTGGCGTTGCGGAGTGGAGTGGAGTGGCGTTGCGGAGTTGAGTTGAGTGGAGTGGCGTTGTGGAGTGGAGTGGAGTGGCGTTGCGGAGTGGCGTTGCGGAGTGGAGTGGAGTGGAGTGGAGTGGAGTGGCGGAGTGGAGTGGAGTGGAGTGGCGTTGCGGAGTGGAGTGGCGTTGCGGAGTGGAGTGGAGTGGCGTTGCGGAGTGGAGTGGAGTGGCGTTGCGGAGTGGAGTGGCGTGGCGTGGAGTGGAGTGGAGTGGAGTGGAGTGGAGTGGAGTGGAGTGGCGTTGCGGAGTGGAGTGGAGTGGCGTTGCGGAGTGGAGTGGAGTGGCGTTGCGGAGTGGAGTGGCGTTGCGGAGTGGAGTGGAGTGGCGTTGCGGAGTGGAGTTGAGTGGAGTGGCGTTGTGGAGTGGAGTGGAGTGGAGTGGAGTGGAGTGGAGTGGCGTTGCGGAGTGGAGTGGCGTTGTGGAGTGGAGTGGAGTGGAGTGGAGTGGAGTGGCGTTGCGGAGTGGAGTGGCGTTGCGGAGTGGAGTGGAGTGGAGTGGAGTGGAGTGGAGTGGCGTTGCGGAGTGGCGTTGCGGAGTGGAGTGGCGTTGCGGAGTGGAGTGGAGTGGAGTGGCGTTGCGGAGTGGAGTGGAGTGGAGTGGAGTGGAGTGGCGTTGCGGAGTGGCGTTGCGGAGTGGAGTGGCGTTGCGGAGTGGAGTGGCGTTGCGGAGTGGAGTGGAGTGGAGTGGAGTGGAGTGGAGTGGAGTGGCGTTGCGGAGTGGCGTTGCGGAGTGGAGTGGCGTTGCGGAGTGGAGTGGAGTGGAGTGGCGTTGCGGAGTGGAGTGGAGTGGAGTGGAGTGGCGTTGCGGAGTGGCGTTGCGGAGTGGAGTGGCGTTGCGGAGTGGAGTGGCGTTGCGGAGTGGAGTGGAGTGGAGTGGAGTGGAGTGGAGTGGAGTGGAGTGGAGTGGAGTGGAGTGGAGTGGAGTGGAGTGGAGTGGAGTGGCGTTGCGGAGTGGAGTGGAGTGGAGTGGAGTGGAGTGGCGTTGCGGAGTGGCGTTGCGGAGTGGAGTGGCGTTGCGGAGTGGAGTGGCGTTGCGGAGTGGAGTGGAGTGGAGTGGCGTTGCGGAGTGGAGTGGAGTGGCGTTGCGGAGTGGAGTGGAGTGGAGTGGAGTGGAGTGGAGTGGCGTTGCGGAGTGGCGTTGCGGAGTGGCGTTGCGGAGTGGAGTGGAGTGGCGTGGCGGAGTGGCGTTGTGGAGTGGCGTTGTGGAGTGGCGTTGTGGAGTGGCGTTGCGGAGTGGAGTGGCGTTGTGGAGTGGAGTGGAGTGGAGTGGAGTGGAGTGGAGTGGAGTGGAGTGGAGTGGAGTGGAGTGGAGTGGAGTGGAGTGGAGTGGAGTGGAGTGGAGTGGAGTGGAGTGGAGTGGAGTGGAGTGGAGTGGAGTGGAGTGGAGTGGAGTGGAGTGGAGTGGAGTGGAGTGGAGTGGAGTGGAGTGGAGTGGAGTGGAGTGGAGTGGAGTGGAGTGGAGTGGAGTGGAGTGGAGTGGAGTGGAGTGGAGTGGAGTGGAGTGGAGTGGAGTGGCGTTGCGGAGTGGAGTGGAGTGGAGTGGAGTGGCGGAGTGGCGTTGCGGAGTGGAGTGGAGTGGAGTGGCGGAGTGGCGGAGTGGAGTGGAGTGGAGTGGAGTGGAGTGGAGTGGAGTGGAGTGGAGTGGAGTGGAGTGGAGTGGAGTGGAGTGGAGTGGCGTTGCGGAGTGGAGTGGAGTGGAGTGGAGTGGAGTGGAGTGGCGTTGCGGAGTGGAGTGGAGTGGCGTTGCGGAGTGGAGTGGCGTTGCGGAGTGGAGTGGAGTGGCGTTGCGGAGTGGAGTGGCGTTGCGGAGTGGAGTGGAGTGGCGTTGCGGAGTGGCGTTGCGGAGTGGAGTGGAGTGGAGTGGAGTGGAGTGGAGTGGCGTTGCGGAGTGGAGTGGAGTGGCGTTGCGGAGTGGAGTGGCGGAGTGGCGTTGCGGAGTGGAGTGGAGTGGCGTTGCGGAGTGGAGTGGCGTTGCGGAGTGGAGTGGAGTTGCGGAGTGGCGTTGCAGAGTGGAGTGGCGTTGCGGAGTGGAGTGGAGTGGCATTGCGGAGTGGCGTTGCAGAGTGGAGTGGAGTGGCGTTGCGGAGTGGAGTGGCGTTGCGGAGTGGAGTGGAGTTGCGGAGTGGAGTGGAGTGGTGGAGTGGCGTTGCGGAATGGAGTTGCGGAGTGGAGTTGCGGAGTGGAGTTGCGGAGTGGAGTGGAGTTGCGGAGTGGAGTGGAGTGGAGTGGAGTGGCGTTGTGGAGTGGCGTTGCGGAGTGGAGTGGAGTTGCGGAGTGGAGTGGAGTTGCGGAGTGGAGTGGAGTGGAGTGGAGTGGAGTGGAGTGGAGTGGAGTGGCGTTGCAGAGTGGAGTGGAGTGGCGTTGCGGAGTGGAGTGGAGTTGCGGAGTGGAGTGGAGTGGTGGAGTGGCGTTGCGGAATGGAGTTGCGGAGTGGAGTTGCGGAGTGGAGTGGAGTTGCGGAGTGGAGTGGAGTGGAGTAGTGGAGTGGAGTGGAGTGGAGTGGAGTAGTGGAGTGGAGTGGAGTGGAGTGGAGTGGAGTGGAGTGGAGTGGAGTGGCGTTGCGGAGTGGAGTGGAGTGGCGGAGTGGAGTGGAGTGGAGTGGCGTAGTGGAGTGGAGTGGCGTGGCGGAGTGGAGTGGCGTTGTGGAGTGGCGTTGCGGAGTGGAGTGGAGTGGAGTTGCGGAGTGGAGTTGCATAGTGGCGTTGTGGAGTGGAGTGGAGTGGCGGAGTGGAGTGGCGTGGAGTGGCGTGGCGTGGCGTGGAGTGGAGTGGAGTGGCGTTGCGGAGTGGAGTGGAGTGGAGTGGCGGAGTGGAGTGGCGGAGTGGAGTGGCGTTGCGGAGTGGAGTGGAGTGGCGTTGCGGAGTGGAGTGGCGTTGCGGAGTGGAGTGGCGTAGTGGAGTGGAGTGGAGTGGAGTGGCGTTGCGGAGTGGCGTTGCAGAGTGGAGTGGAGTGGCGTTGCGGAGTGGAGTGGAGTGGCGTTGCGGAGTGGAGTGGAGTTGCGGAGTGGAGTGGTGGAGTGGCGTTGCGGAATGGAGTTGCGGAGTGGAGTTGCAGAGTGGAGTGGAGTTGCGGAGTGGAGTGGAGTGGAGTTGCGGAGTGGAGTGGAGTGGAGTGGAGTGGCGTTGTGGAGTGGCGTTGCGGAGTGGAGTGGAGTTGCGGAGTGGAGTGGAGTTGCGGAGTGGAGTGGAGTGGCGTTGTGGAGTGGCGTTGCGGAGTGGAGTGGAGTGGAGTGGAGTGGCGTTGCGGAGTGGAGTGGAGTGGAGTGGCGTGGCGTGGCGGAGTGGAGTGGAGTGGAGTGGCGTGGCGGAGTGGAGTGGCGTTGTGGAGTGGCGTGGTGGAGTGGAGTGGCGTTGCGGAGTGGAGTGGAGTTGCGGAAGTGGAGTGGAGTTGCGGAGTGGCGTTGTGGAGTGGAGTGGCGTAGTGGAGTGGAGTGGCGTTGCGGAGTGGCGTTGCAGAGTGGAGTGGAGTGGAGTGGAGTGGAGTGGCGTTGCAGAGTGGAGTGGAGTGGAGTGGAGTGGCGTTGTGGAGTGGCGTTGCGGAGTGAAGTTGCGGAGTGGAGTGGCGTTGCGGAGTGGAGTGGAGTGGAGTGGAGTGGAGTGGAGTGGAGTGGAGTGGAGTGGAGTGGAGTGGAGTGGAGTGGAGTGGAGTGGAGTGGAGTGGAGTGGAGCGGAGTGGCGTTGCGGAGTGGCGTTGCGGAGTGGAGTGGCGTTGCGGAGTGGAGTGGCGTTGCGGAGTGGAGTGGCGTTGCGGAGTGGAGTGGCGTAGTGGAGTGGCGTTGCGTGTGTGAGTGGAGTGGCGTTGCGTGTGTGTGTGAGTGGCGTTGCGTGTGTGTGTGAGTGGCGTTGCGTGTGTGTGTGAGTGGCGTTGCGTGTGTGTGTGAGTGGCGTTGCGTGTGTGTGTGAGTGGCGTTGCGTGTGTGTGTGAGTGGCGTTGCGTGTGTGTGTGAGTGGCGTTGCGTGTGTGTGTGAGTGGCGTTGCGTGTGTGTGTGAGTGGCGTTGCGTGTGTGTGTGAGTGGCGTTGCGTGTGTGTGTGAGTGGCGTTGCGTGTGTGTGTGAGTGGCGTTGCGTGTGTGTGTGAGTGGCGTTGCGTGTGTGTGTGAGTGGCGTTGCGTGTGTGTGTGAGTGGCGTTGCGTGTGTGTGTGAGTGGCGTTGCGTGTGTGTGTGAGTGGCGTTGCGTGTGTGTGTGAGTGGCGTTGCGTGTGTGTGTGAGTGGCGTTGCATGTGTGTGTGAGTGGCGTTGCATGTGTGTGTGAGTGGCGTTGCATGTGTGTGTGAGTGGCGTTGCATGTGTGTGTGAGTGGCGTTGCATGTGTGTATGAGTGGCGTTGCATGTGTGTGTGAGTGGCGTTGCATGTGTGTGTGAGTGGCGTTGCATGTGTGTGTGAGTGGCGTTGCATGTGTGTGTGAGTGGCGTTGCATGTGTGTGTGAGTGGCGTTGCATGTGTGTGTGAGTGGCGTTGCATGTGTGTGTGAGTGGCGTTGCATGTGTGTGTGAGTGGCGTTGCATGTGTGTGTGAGTGGCGTTGCATGTGTGTGTGAGTGGCGTTGCATGTGTGTGTGAGTGGCGTTGCATGTGTGTGTGAGTGGCGTTGCATGTGTGTGTGAGTGGCGTTGCATGTGTGTGTGAGTGGCGTTGCATGTGTGTGAGTGGCGTTGCATGTGTGTGTGAGTGGCGTTGCATGTGTGTGTGAGTGGCGTTGCATGTGTGTGTGAGTGGCGTTGCATGTGTGTGTGAGTGGCGTTGCATGTGTGTGTGAGTGGCGTTGCATGTGTGTGTGAGTGGCGTTGCATGTGTGTGTGAGTGGCGTTGCATGTGTGTGTGAGGGGCGTTGCATGTGTGTGTGAGGGGCGTTGCATGGGTGTGTGAGTGGCGTTGCATGGGTGTGTGAGTGGCGTTGCATGGGTGTGTGAGTGGCGTTGCATGGGTGTGTGAGTGGCGTTGCATGGGTGTGTGAGTGGCGTTGCATGGGTGTGTGAGTGGCGTTGCATGTGTGTGTGAGTGGCGTTGCATGTGTGTGTGAGTGGCGTTGCATGTGTGTGTGAGTGGCGTTGCATGTGTGTGTGAGTGGCGTTGCATGTGTGTGTAAGTGGCGTTGCATGTGTGTGTGAGTGGCGTTGCATGTGTGTGTGAGTGGCGTTGCATGTGTGTGTGAGTGGCGTTGCATGTGTGTGTGAGTGGCGTTGCATGTGTGTGTGAGTGGCGTTGCATGTGTGTGTGAGTGGCGTTGCTTGTGTGTGTGAGTGGCGTTGCTTGTGTGTGTGAGTGGCGTTGCTTGTGTGTGTGAGTGGCGTTGCTTGTGTGTGTGAGTGGCGTTGCTTGTGTGTGTGAGTGGCGTTGCTTGTGTGTGTGAGTGGCGTTGCTTGTGTGTGTGAGTGGCGTTGCTTGTGTGTGTGAGTGGCGTTGCTTGTGTGTGTGAGTGGCGTTGCTTGTGTGTGTGAGTGGCGTTGCATGTGTGTGTGAGTGGCGTTGCATGTGTGTGTGTGTGAGTGGCGTTGCATGCGTGTGTGAGTGGCGTTGCATGCGTTGCATGCGAGTGGAGTGGAGTGGCGTTGCATGCGAGTGGAGTGGAGTGGCGTTGCGGAGTGGAGTGGAGTGGAGTGGAGTGGAGTGGAGTGGAGTGGAGTGGAGTGGAGTGGAGTGGAGTGGCGTTGCGGAGTGGAGTGGCGTTGCGGAGTGGAGTGGCGTTGCGGAGTGGAGTGGCGTTGCGGAGTGAGTGGAGTGGAGTGGAGTGGAGTGGAGTGGAGTGGAGTGGAGTGGAGTGGAGTGGAGTGGAGTGGAGTGGAGTGGAGTGGCGTTGCGGAGTGGAGTGGAGTGGCGTTGCGGAGTGGAGTGGCGTTGCGGAGTGGAGTGGAGTGGCGTTGCGGAGTGGAGTGGCGTTGCAGAGTGGAGTGGAGTGGAGTGGAGTGGCGTTGTGGAGTGGCGTTGCGGAGTGAAGTTGCGGAGTGGAGTGGCGTTGTGGAGTGGCGTTGCGGAGTGGAGTTGCGGAGTGGAGTGGAGTTGCGGAGTGGAGTTGCGGAGTGGAGTGGAGTTGCGGAGTGGAGTGGAGTGGCGTTGTGGAGTGGAGTTGCGGAGTGGAGTGGAGTGGAGTGGCGTTGCGGAGTGGAGTGGAGTGGCGTTGCGGAGTGGAGTGGAGTTGCGGAGTGGAGTGGAGTTGTGGAGTGGAGTGGAGTGGCGTTGCGGAGTGGAGTTGCGGAGTGGAGTTGCGGAGTGGAGTGGAGTGGAGTGGCGTTGCGGAGTGGAGTGGCGTTGCGGAGTGGAGTGGCGTTGCGGAGTGGAGTGGAGTGGCGTTGCGGAGTGGCGTTGCAGAGTGGAGTGGAGTGGAGTGGCGTTGCGGAGTGGCGTTGCGGAGTGGAGTGGAGTGGCGTTGCGGAGTGGCGTTGCGGAGTGGAGTGGAGTGGCGTTGCGGAGTGGCGTTGTGGAGTGGAGTGGAGTGGAGTGGCGTTGCGGAGTGGAGTGGCGTTGCGGAGTGGCGTTGCAGAGTGGAGTGGAGTGGAGTGGCGTTGCGGAGTGGAGTGGAGTGGCGTTGCGGAGTGGCGTTGTGGAGTGGAGTGGAGTGGAGTGGCGTTGCGGAGTGGAGTGGAGTGGCGTTGCGGAGTGGCGTTGCAGAGTGGAGTGGAGTGGCGTTGCGGAGTGGCGTTGCGGAGTGGAGTGGAGTGGCGTTGCGGAGTGGAGTGGCGTTGCGGAGTGGAGTGGAGTTGCGGAGTGGAGTTGCGGAGTAGAGTAGAGTGGAGTGGAGTGGAGTGGAGTGGAGTGGAGTGGAGCGGAGGAGCGGAGCGGAGTGGCGTTGCGGAGTGGAGTGGCGTTGCGGAGTGGCGTTGCGGAGTGGAGTTGCGGAGTGGAGTTGCGGAGTGGAGTGGCGTTGCGGAGTGGAGTTGTGGAGTGGAGTGGAGTGGCGTAGTGGAGTGGAGTTGTGGAGTGGAGTGGAGTGGAGTGGAGTGGAGTGGAGTTGCGGAGTGGAGTGGAGTGGAGTGGAGTGGAGTTGCGGAGTGGAGTGGCGTTGCGGAGTGGAGTGGAGTGGAGTGGAGTGGCGGAGTGGAGTGGAGTGGAGTGGAGTGGAGTGGAGTGGCGGAGTGGAGTGGAGTGGAGCGGAGTGGAGTGGAGTTGCGGAGTGGAGTTGCGGAGTGGAGTTGCGGAGTGGAGTGGAGTTGCGGAGTGGAGTGGAGTTGCGGAGTGGAGTGGAGTTGCGGAGTGGAGTGGAGTGGAGTGGCGTTGCGGAGTGGAGTTGCGTTGCGGAGTGGAGTGGAGCGGAGCGGAGCGGAGGAGTGGAGTGGCGTTGCGGAGTGGAGTGGAGTGGCGTTGCGGAGTGGAGTTGCGGAGTGGAGTGGAGTGGAGTTGCGGAGTGGAGTGGAGTGGCGTTGCGGAGTGGAGTTGCGTTGCGGAGTGGAGTGGAGCGGAGTGGAGTGGCGTTGCGGAGTGGCGTTGCGGAGTGGAGTGGAGTGGCGTTGCGGAGTGGAGTTGCGGAGTGGAGTGGAGTTGCGGAGTGGAGTGGAGTGGCGTTGCGGAGTGGAGTGGAGTTGCGGAGTGGAGTGGAGTGGCGTTGCGGAGTGGAGTTGCGGAGTGGAGTGGAGTTGCGGAGTGGAGTGGAGTGGCGTTGCGGAGTGGAGTGGAGTTGCGGAGTGGAGTGGAGTGGCGTTGCGGAGTGGAGTTGCGTTGCGTTGCGTTGCGGAGTGGAGCGGAGTGGAGGAGTGGAGTGGCGTTGCGGAGTGGAGTGGCGTTGCGGAGTGGAGTGGAGTGGCGTTGCGGAGTGGAGTGGAGTGGAGTGGAGTGGAGTGGAGTGGAGTGGAGTGGAGTGGAGTGGAGTGGAGTTGCGGAGTGGAGTGGAGTGGCGTTGCGGAGTGGAGTTGCGTTGCGGAGTGGAGTGGCGTTGCGGAGTGGAGTGGAGTTGTGGAGTGGAGTGGAGTGGCGTTGCGGAGTGGAGTTGCGTTGCGTTGCGTTGCGGAGTGGAGTGGAGCGGAGTGGCGGAGTGGAGTGGCGTTGCGGAGTGGAGCGGAGTGGCATTGCGGAGGGGAGTGGCGTTGCGGAGTGGAGTGGAGTGGCGTTGCGGAGTGGAGTTGCGGAGTGGAGTGGAGTGGAGTTGCGGAGTGGAGTGGAGTTGCGGAGTGGAGTGGAGTGGCGGAGTGGAGTGGAGTGGCGGAGTGGAGTGGCGGAGTGGAGTGGCGTGGAGTGGCGGAGTGGAGTGGCGTGGAGTGGCGGAGTGGAGTGGAGTGGCGGAGTGGAGTGGAGTGGCGGAGTGGAGTGGAGTGGCGGAGTGGAGTGGAGTGGCGGAGTGGAGTGGAGTGGCGTTGTGGAGTGGAGTGGAGTGGAGTGGCAGAGTGGAGTGGAGTGGCAGAGTGGAGTGGCGGAGCGGAGTGGAGTGGCGGAGCGGAGTTGCGGAGTGGCGTTGCGGAGTGGAGTGGAGTGGCGTTGCGGAGTGGCGTTGCGGAGTGGAGTGGAGTGGCGTAGTGGAGTGGAGTGGCGTTGCGGAGTGGAGTGGAGTGGCGTTGCGGAGTGGAGTGGCGTTGCGGAGTGGAGTGGAGTGGAGTGGAGTGGAGTGGAGTGGCGTTGCGGAGTGGAGTGGCGTTGCGGAGTGGAGTGGAGTGGCGTTGCGGAGTGGAGTGGAGTGGAGTGGAGTGGAGTGGAGTGGCGTAGTGGAGTGGAGTGGAGTGGCGTTGCGGAGTGGAGTGGCGTTGCGGAGTGGAGTGGAGTGGAGTTGCGGAGTGGAGTGGAGTGGCGTAGTGGAGTGGAGTGGAGTGGAGTGGAGTGGAGTGGAGTGGCGTAGTGGAGTGGAGTGGAGTGGCGTTGCGGAGTGGAGTGGAGTGGCGTTGCGGAGTGGCGTTGCGGAGTGGAGTGGCGTTGTGGAGTGGTGTTGCGGAGTGGAGTGGCGTTGCGGAGTGGAGTGGAGTGGCGTTGCGGAGTGGCGTTGCGGAGTGGAGTGGAGTGGCGTTGCGGAGTGGAGTGGCGTTGCGGAGTGGAGTGGCGTTGCGGAGTGGAGTGGCGTTGCGGAGTGGAGTGGCGTTGGAGTGGAGTGGAGTGGCGTGGCGTTGCGGAGTGGAGTGGCGTTGCGGAGTGGAGTGGCGTTGCGGAGTGGAGTGGCGTTGCGGAGTGGAGTGGCGTTGCGGAGTGGCGTTGCGGAGTGGAGTGGCGTTGCGGAGTGGAGTGGAGTGGCGTTGCGGAGTGGCGTTGCAGAGTGGAGTGGAGTGGAGTGGAGTGGCGTTGCAGAGTGGAGTGGAGTGGAGTGGAGTGGCGTTGCGGAGTGGAGTGGAGTGGAGTGGAGTGGCGTTGCGGAGTGGAGTGGCGTTGCGGAGTGGAGTGGCGTTGCGGAGTGGAGTGGCGTTGCGGAGTGGAGTGGCGTTGCGGAGTGGAGTGGCGTTGCGGAGTGGAGTGGCGTTGCGGAGTGGAGTGGCGTTGCGGAGTGGAGTGGAGTGGCGTTGCGGAGTGGAGTGGCGTTGCGGAGTGGAGTGGAGTGGCGTTGCGGAGTGGAGTTGCGGAGTGGAGTGGAGTTGCGGAGTGGAGTGGAGTTGCGGAGTGGAGTTGCGGAGTGGAGTTGCGGAGTGGAGTGGAGTGGAGTTGCGTTGCGGAGTGGAGTGGCATTGCGGAGTGGAGTGGCGTTGCGGAGTGGAGTGGAGTGGCGGAGTGGAGTGGAGTGGCGTTGCGGAGTGGAGTGGAGTGGCGTTGCGGAGTGGAGTTGCGGAGTGGAGTGGAGTGGCGGAGTGGAGTGGAGTGGCGTTGCGGAGTGGAGTGGCGTTGCGGAGTGGAGTGGCGTTGCGGAGTGGAGTGGAGTGGCGTTGCGGAGTGGAGTGGAGTGGCGTTGCGGAGTGGAGTTGCGGAGTGGAGTGGAGTTGCGGAGTGGAGTTGCGGAGTGGAGTGGAGTTGCGGAGTGGAGTTGCGGAGTGGAGTGGAGTGGAGTTGCGTTGCGAAGTGGAGTGGCATTGCGGAGTGGAGTGGCGTTGCGGAGTGGAGTGGAGTGGCGGAGTGGAGTGGAGTGGCGGAGTGGAGTGGCGTTGCGGAGTGGAGTGGAGTGGAGTTGCGGAGTGGAGTGGCGGAGTGGAGTGGCGTTGCGGAGTGGAGTGGCGTGGCGTGGCGGAGTGGCGTGGCGGAGTGGAGTGGCGTGGCGGAGTGGCGTTGCGGAGTGGAGTGGCGTTGTGGAGTGGAGTGGAGTGGCGTTGTGGAGTGGAGTGGAGTGGAGTGGAGTGGAGTGGAGTGGAGTGGAGTGGAGTGGAGTGGAGTGGAGTGGAGTGGAGTGGAGTGGAGTGGAGTGGCGTGGAGTGGAGTGGCGTGGAGTGGAGTGGAGTGGCGTGGAGTGGAGTGGAGTGGCGTAGTGGGGTGGAGTGGAGTGGCGTAGTGGGGTGGAGTGGAGTGGCGTTGCGGAGTGGAGTGGAGTGGAGTGGAGTGGAGCGGAGCGGAGTGGCGTTGCGGAGTGGAGTGGAGTGGCGGAGTGGAGTGGAGTGGCGGAGTGGAGTGGAGTGGCGTTGCGGAGTGGAGTGGCGTTGCGGAGTGGAGTGGCGTTGTGGAGTGGAGTGGAGTGGAGTGGAGTGGAGTGGAGTGGAGTGGAGTGGAGTGGAGTGGCGTGGAGTGGAGTGGCGTGGAGTGGAGTGGAGTGGAGTGGAGTGGAGTGGAGTGGCGTAGTGGGGTGGAGTGGAGTGGCGTAGTGGGGTGGAGTGGAGTGGCGTTGCGGAGTGGAGTGGAGTGGAGTGGAGTGGAGCGGAGCGGAGTGGCGTTGCGGAGTGGAGTGGAGTGGCGGAGTGGAGTGGAGTGGCGGAGTGGAGTGGAGTGGCGTTGCGGAGTGGAGTGGAGTGGCGTTGCGGAGTGGAGTGGAGTGGCGTTGCGGAGTGGAGTGGAGTGGCGTTGCGGAGTGGAGTGGAGTGGCGTTGCGGAGTGGAGTGGAGTGGCGTTGCGGAGTGGAGTGGCGTTGCGGAGTGGAGTGGAGTGGCGGAGTGGAGTGGAGTGGCGGAGTGGAGTGGCGTTGCGGAGTGGAGTGGAGTGGCGGAGTGGAGTGGAGTGGCGGAGTGGAGTGGCGTTGCGGAGTGGAGTGGAGTGGCGTTGCGGAGTGGAGTTGCGGAGTGGAGTGGAGTGGCGGAGTGGAGTGGAGTGGCGTTGCGGAGTGGAGTGGAGTGGCGTTGCGGAGTGGAGTGGCGTTGCGGAGTGGAGTGGAGTGGCGTTGCGGAGTGGAGTGGCGTTGCGGAGTGGAGTGGCGTGGCGGAGTGGCGTTGCGGAGTGGAGTGGCGTTGTGGAGTGGAGTGGAGTGGAGTGGCGTTGCGGAGTGGAGTGGCGTTGCGGAGTGGAGTGGCGTTGTGGAGTGGAGTGGCGTTGTGGAGTGGAGTGGAGTGGAGTGGAGTGGAGTGGAGTGGAGTGGAGTGGAGTGGAGTGGAGTGGCGTGGAGTGGAGTGGCGTGGAGTGGAGTGGAGTGGCGTTGCGGAGTGGCGTTGCGGAGTGGAGTGGCGTTGCGGAGTGGAGTGGAGTGGCGTTGCGGAGTGGCGTTGCGGAGTGGAGTGGCGTTGCGGAGTGGAGTGGAGTGGCGTTGTGGAGTGGAGTGGAGTGGAGTGGAGTGGAGTGGAGTGGAGTGGAGTGGAGTGGAGTGGAGTGGAGTGGAGTGGAGTGGAGTGGCGTGGCGTGGAGTGGAGTGGCGTGGAGTGGCGTGGCGTGGAGTGGAGTGGCGTGGAGTGGAGTGGCGTGGAGTGGAGTGGAGTGGCGTTGTGGAGTGGAGTGGAGTGGTGGAGTGGAGTGGCGTTGCGGAGTGGAGTGGAGTGGAGTGGAGTGGAGTGGAGTGGAGTGGAGCGGAGCGGAGTGGCGTTGCGGAGTGGAGTGGCGTTGCGGAGTGGAGTGGAGTGGCGGAGTGGAGTGGAGTGGCGGAGTGGAGTGGAGTGGCGGAGTGGAGTGGAGTGGCGTTGCGGAGTGGAGTGGAGTGGCGTTGCGGAGTGGAGTGGCGTTGCGGAGTGGAGTGGCGGAGTGGAGTGGAGTGGCGTTGCGGAGTGGCGTTGCGGAGTGGAGTGGCGGAGTGGAGTGGAGTGGCGTTGCGGAGTGGAGTGGAGTGGCGTTGCGGAGTGGAGTGGAGTGGAGTGGAGTGGCGTGGCGTTGCGGAGTGGAGTGGAGTGGAG
The DNA here is from genome assembly GCF_964263255.1 of Lissotriton vulgaris. Lineage (NCBI taxonomy): Eukaryota > Metazoa > Chordata > Amphibia > Caudata > Salamandridae > Lissotriton > Lissotriton vulgaris. The sequence goes on from NW_028248667.1 coordinate 15,430, forward strand.
TGGCGTTGCGGAGTGGCGTTGCGGAGTGGAGTGGCGTTGCGGAGTGGAGTGGCGTGGCGGAGTGGCGTTGCGGAGTGGAGTGGCGTTGTGGAGTGGAGTGGAGTGGCGTTGCGGAGTGGAGTGGCGTTGTGGAGTGGAGTGGCGTTGTGGAGTGGAGTGGCGTTGTGGAGTGGAGTGGAGTGGCGTAGTGGAGTGGAGTGGAGTGGCGTAGTGGAGTGGAGTGGCGGAGTGGAGTGGAGTGGCGGAGTGGAGTGGAGTGGAGTGGCGTTGTGGAGTGGAGTGGAGTGGCGTTGCGGAGTGGAGCGGAGCGGAGTGGCGTTGCGGAGTGGAGTGGCGTTGCGGAGTGGAGTGGCGTTGCGGAGTGGAGTGGCGTTGCGGAGTGGAGTGGCGTTGCGGAGTGGAGTGGCGTTGCGGAGTGGAGTGGCGTTGCATGTGTGTGTGAGTGGCGTTGCATGTGTGTGTGAGTGGCGTTGCATGTGTGTGTGAGTGGCGTTGCATGTGTGTGTGTGAGTGGCGTTGCATGTGTGTGTGTGAGTGGCGTTGCATGTGTGTGTGTGAGTGGCGTTGCATGTGTGTGTGTGAGTGGCGTTGCATGTGTGTGTGAGTGGCGTTGCATGTGTGTGTGAGTGGCGTTGCATGCGTGTGTGAGTGGCGTTGCATGCGTGTGTGAGTGGCGTTGCATGCGAGTGGAGTGGAGTGGAGTGGAGTGGAGTGGAGTGGCGTTGCGGAGTGGAGTGGCGTTGCGGAGTGGAGTGGCGTTGCGGAGTGGCATTGGAGTGGAGTGGCGTTGCGGAGTGGAGTGGCGTTGCGGAGTGGCGTTGCAGAGTGGAGTGGCGTTGCGGAGTGGCGTTGCAGAGTGGAGTGGCGTTGCGGAGTGGAGTGGAGTGGCGTTGCGGAGTGGAGTGGCGTTGTGGAGTGGAGTGGCGTTGCGGAGTGGAGTTGCGGAGTGGAGTTGCGGAGTGGAGTTGCGGAGTGGAGTTGCGGAGTGGAGTTGCGGAGTGGAGTTGCGGAGTGGAGTTGCGGAGTGGAGTTGCGGAGTGGAGTTGCGGAGTGGAGTGGAGTGGCGTTGTGGAGTGGAGTTGCAGAGTGGAGTGGAGTGGCGTTGCGGAGTGGAGTGGAGTGGCGTTGCGGAGTGGAGTGGAGTGGCGTTGTGGAGTGGCGTTGCCGAGTGGAGTGGCGTTGCGGAGTGGAGTGGAGTGGAGTGGAGTGGAGTGGAGTGGAGTGGAGTGGCGTGGCGTTGCGGAGTGGAGTGGCGTTGCGGAGTGGAGTGGCGTTGCGGAGTGGAGTGGCGTTGCGGAGTGGAGTGGCGTTGCGGAGTGGAGTGGAGTGGCGTTGCGGAGTGGAGTGGAGTGGCGTTGCGGAGTGGAGTGGCGTTGCGGAGTGGAGTGGCGTTGCGGAGTGGAGTGGCGTTGCGGAGTGGAGTGGAGTTGCGGAGTGGAGTGGAGTTGCGGAGTGGAGTTGCGGAGTGGAGTGGAGTTGCGGAGTGGAGTGGAGTGGCGTTGCGGAGTGGAGTGGCGTTGCGGAGTGGAGTGGCGTTGCAGAGTGGAGTGGCGTTGCAGAGTGGAGTGGCGTTGCAGAGTGGAGTGGCGTTGCAGAGTGGAGTGGCGTTGCAGAGTGGAGTGGCGTTGCAGAGTGGAGTGGCGTTGCAGAGTGGAGTGGCGTTGCAGAGTGGAGTGGCGTTGCAGAGTGGCGTTGCAGAGTGGAGTGGCGTTGCAGAGTGGAGTGGCGTTGCAGAGTGGAGTGGCGTTGCAGAGTGGAGTGGCGTTGCAGAGTGGAGTGGCGTTGCAGAGTGGAGTGGCGTTGCAGAGTGGAGTGGCGTTGCAGAGTGGAGTGGCGTTGCAGAGTGGAGTGGCGTTGCAGAGTGGAGTGGCGTTGCAGAGTGGAGTGGCGTTGCAGAGTGGAGTGGCGTTGCAGAGTGGAGTGGCAGAGTGGAGTGGCGTTGCAGAGTGGAGTGGCGTTGCAGAGTGGAGTGGCGTTGCAGAGTGGAGTGGCGTTGCAGAGTGGAGTGGCGTTGTGGAGTGGCGTTGCAGAGTGGAGTGGCGTGGCGTTGCAGAGTGGAGTGGAGTGGCGTTGCAGAGTGGAGTGGCATTGCAGAGTGGAGTGGCGTTGCAGTGGAGTGGCGTTGCAGAGTGGAGTGGAGTGGAGTGGCGTTGCAGAGTGGAGTGGAGTGGAGTGGCGTTGCAGAGTGGAGTGGAGTGGCGTGGCGTTGCAGAGTGGAGTGGCGTTGCAGAGTGGAGTGGCGTTGTGGAGTGGCGTTGCAGAGTGGAGTGGCGTTGCAGAGTGGAGTGGCGTTGCAGAGTGGCGTTGCAGAGTGGAGTGGCGTTGCAGAGTGGAGTGGCGTGGCGTTGCAGAGTGGAGTGGCGTGGCGTTGCAGAGTGGAGTGGCGTTGCAGAGTGGAGTGGCGTTGCAGAGTGGAGTGGCGTTGCAGAGTGGAGTGGCGTTGCAGAGTGGAGTGGCGTTGCAGAGTGGAGTGGCGTTGCAGAGTGGAGTGGCGTTGCAGAGTGGAGTGGCGTTGCAGAGTGGAGTGGCGTTGCAGAGTGGAGTGGCGTTGCAGAGTGGAGTGGCGTTGCAGAGTGGAGTGGCGTTGCAGAGTGGAGTGGCGTTGCAGAGTGGAGTGGCGTTGCAGAGTGGAGTGGCGTTGCAGAGTGGAGTGGCGTGGCGTTGCAGAGTGGAGTGGAGTGGCGTTGCAGAGTGGAGTGGCGTTGCAGTGGAGTGGCGTTGCAGTGGAGTGGCGTTGCAGAGTGGAGTGGCGTTGCAGAGTGGAGTGGCGTTGCAGAGTGGAGTGGCGTTGCAGAGTGGAGTGGCGTTGCAGAGTGGAGTGGCGTTGCAGAGTGGAGTGGCGTTGCAGAGTGGAGTGGCGTTGCAGAGTGGAGTGGCGTTGCAGAGTGGAGTGGCGTTGCAGAGTGGAGTGGCGTTGCAGAGTGGAGTGGCGTTGCAGAGTGGAGTGGCGTTGCAGAGTGGAGTGGCAGAGTGGAGTGGCGTTGCAGAGTGGAGTGGCGTTGCAGAGTGGAGTGGCGTTGCAGAGTGGAGTGGCGTTGCAGAGTGGAGTGGCGTTGTGGAGTGGCGTTGCAGAGTGGAGTGGCGTGGCGTTGCAGAGTGGAGTGGAGTGGCGTTGCAGAGTGGAGTGGCATTGCAGAGTGGAGTGGCGTTGCAGTGGAGTGGCGTTGCAGAGTGGAGTGGCGTTGCAGAGTGGAGTGGCGTTGCAGAGTGGAGTGGCGTTGCAGAGTGGAGTGGCGTTGCAGAGTGGAGTGGCGTTGCAGAGTGGAGTGGCGTTGCAGAGTGGAGTGGCGTTGCAGAGTGGAGTGGCGTTGCAGAGTGGAGTGGCGTTGCAGAGTGGAGTGGCGTTGCAGAGTGGAGTGGCGTTGCAGAGTGGAGTGGCGTTGCAGAGTGGAGTGGCGTTGCAGAGTGGAGTGGCGTTGCAGAGTGGAGTGGCGTTGCAGAGTGGAGTGGCGTTGCAGAGTGGAGTGGCGTTGCAGAGTGGAGTGGCGTTGCAGAGTGGCGTTGCAGAGTGGAGTGGCGTGGCGTTGCAGAGTGGAGTGGAGTGGCGTTGCAGAGTGGCGTTGCGGAGTGGAGTGGAGTGGAGTGGAGTGGAGTGGAGTGGCGTTGCAGAGTGGAGTGGAGTGGAGTGGCGTTGCAGAGTGGAGTGGAGTGGAGTGGAGTGGCGTTGCAGAGTGGAGTGGCGTTGCAGAGTGGAGTGGCGTTGCAGAGTGGAGTGGAGTGGAGTGGAGTGGAGTGGCGTTGCGGAGTGGAGTGGCGTTGCAGAGTGGAGTGGAGTGGAGTGGCGTTGCAGAGTGGAGTGGCGTTGCAGAGTGGAGTGGAGTGGAGTGGAGTGGAGTGGAGTGGAGTGGAGTGGAGTGGAGTGGAGTGGAGTGGAGTGGAGTGGAGTGGAGTGGAGTGGAGTGGAGTGGAGTGGAGTGGAGTGGAGTGGAGTGGAGTGGAGTGGAGTGGAGTGGAGTGGAGTGGAGTGGAGTGGAGTGGAGTGGAGTGGAGTTGCGGAGTGGAGTGGAGTTGCGGAGTGGAGTGGAGTGGAGTTGCGGAGTGGAGTGGCGTTGCGGAGCGGAGTGGCGTTGCGGAGCGGAGTGGAGTGGCGGAGCGGAGTGGCGTTGCGGAGTGGAGTGGCGTTGCAGAGTGGAGTGGAGTGGCGTTGTGGAGTGGAGTGGCGTTGCGGAGTGGAGTGGCGTTGCGGAGTGGAGTGGCGTTGCAGAGTGGAGTGGCGTTGCAGAGTGGAGTGGAGTGGAGTGGCGTTGCGGAGTGGAGTGGAGTGGAGTGGAGTGGCGTTGCGGAGTGGAGTGGAGTGGAGTGGAGTGGAGTGGAGTGGAGTGGAGTGGAGTGGAGTGGCGTTGCGGAGTGGAGTGGAGTGGAGTGGCGTTGCGGAGTGGCGTTGCGGAGTGGCGTTGCGGAGTGGAGTGGAGTTGCAGAGTGGAGTGGCGTTGCAGAGTGGAGTGGCGTTGCAGAGTGGAGTGGCGTTGCAGAGTGGAGTGGAGTGGCGTTGCGGAGTGGAGTGGAGTGGAGTGGAGTGGAGTGGAGTGGAGTGGAGTGGAGTGGAGTGGAGTGGAGTGGAGTGGAGTGGAGTGGAGTGGAGTGGAGTGGAGTGGAGTGGAGTGGAGTGGAGTGGAGTGGAGTGGAGTGGAGTGGAGTGGAGTGGAGTGGAGTGGAGTGGAGTGGAGTGGAGTGGAGTGGAGTGGAGTGGAGTGGAGTGGAGTGGAGTGGAGTGGAGTGGAGTGGAGTGGAGTGGAGTGGAGTGGAGTGGAGTGGAGTGGAGTGGAGTGGAGTTGCGGAGTGGAGTGGAGTGGAGTTGCGGAGTGGAGTGGCGTTGCGGAGTGGAGTGGCGTTGCGGAGCGGAGTGGCGTTGCGGAGTGGAGTGGAGTGGAGTGGCGGAGTGGAGTGGCGTTGCGGAGTGGAGTGGAGTGGAGTGGCGTTGCGGAGTGGAGTGGCGTTGCGGAGTGGCGTTGCGGAGTGGAGTGGAGTGGCGTTGCGGAGTGGAGTGGCGTTGCGGAGTGGCGTTGCGGAGTGGAGTGGCGTTGCGGAGTGGAGTGGAGTGGCGTTGCAGAGTGGAGTGGAGTGGCGTTGCGGAGTGGAGTGGAGTGGCGTTGTGGAGTGGCGTTGCAGAGTGGAGTGGCGTTGCGGAGTGGCGTTGCAGAGTGGAGTGGAGTGGAGTGGCGTAGTGGAGTGGCGTTGTGGAGTGGAGTGGAGTGGCGTTGCAGAGTGGAGTGGAGTGGAGTGGCGTTGCGGAGTGGAGTGGCGTTGCGGAGTGGAGTGGAGTGGCGGAGTGGAGTGGAGTGGCGGAGTGGAGTGGAGTTGCGGAGTGGAGTGGAGTGGCGTTGCGGAGTGGAGTGGAGTGGAGTGGCGTTGCGGAGTGGAGTGGAGTGGAGTGGCGTTGCGGAGTGGAGTGGAGTGGCGTTGCAGAGTGGAGTGGAGTGGAGTGGAGTGGAGTGGCGTTGCAGAGTGGAGTGGAGTGGAGTGGAGTGGAGTGGCGTTGCAGAGTGGAGTGGAGTGGCGTTGCAGAGTGGAGTGGCGTTGCAGAGTGGAGTGGCGTTGCAGAGTGGAGTGGCGTTGCAGAGTGGAGTGGCGTTGCAGAGTGGAGTGGCGTTGCAGAGTGGAGTGGCGTTGCAGAGTGGAGTGGCGTTGCAGAGTGGAGTGGCGTTGCAGAGTGGAGTGGCGTTGCAGAGTGGAGTGGCGTTGCAGAGTGGAGTGGCGTTGCAGAGTGGAGTGGCGTTGCAGAGTGGAGTGGCGTTGCAGAGTGGAGTGGCGTTGCAGAGTGGAGTGGCGTTGCAGAGTGGAGTGGCGTTGCAGAGTGGCGTTGCAGAGTGGAGTGGCGTTGCAGAGTGGCGTTGCAGAGTGGAGTGGCGTGGAGTTGCGGAGTGGAGTGGAGTGGAGTGGAGTGGAGTGGAGTGGAGTGGAGTGGAGTGGAGTGGAGTGGAGTGGCGTTGCAGAGTGGAGTGGCGTTGCAGAGTGGAGTGGCGTTGCAGAGTGGAGTGGCGTTGCAGAGTGGAGTGGCGTTGCAGAGTGGAGTGGCGTTGCAGAGTGGAGTGGCGTTGCAGAGTGGAGTGGCGTTGCAGAGTGGAGTGGCGTTGCAGAGTGGAGTGGCGTTGCAGAGTGGAGTGGCGTTGCAGAGTGGAGTGGCGTTGCAGAGTGGAGTGGCGTTGCAGAGTGGAGTGGCGTTGCAGAGTGGAGTGGCGTTGCAGAGTGGAGTGGCGTTGCAGAGTGGAGTGGCATTGCAGAGTGGAGTGGAGTGGCGTTGCAGAGTGGAGTGGAGTGGCGTTGCAGAGTGGAGTGGCGTTGCAGAGTGGAGTGGCGTTGCAGAGTGGAGTGGCGTTGCAGAGTGGAGTGGCGTTGCAGAGTGGAGTGGCGTTGCAGAGTGGAGTGGCGTTGCAGAGTGGAGTGGCGTTGCAGAGTGGAGTGGCGTTGCAGAGTGGAGTGGCGTTGCAGAGTGGAGTGGCGTTGCAGAGTGGAGTGGCGTTGCAGAGTGGAGTGGCGTTGCAGAGTGGAGTGGCGTTGCAGAGTGGAGTGGCGTTGCAGAGTGGAGTGGCGTTGCAGAGTGGAGTGGCGTTGCAGAGTGGAGTGGCGTTGCAGAGTGGAGTGGCGTTGCAGAGTGGCGTTGCAGAGTGGAGTGGCGTGGCGTTGCAGAGTGGAGTGGAGTTGCAGAGTGGCGTTGCGGAGTGGAGTGGAGTGGAGTGGAGTGGAGTGGAGTGGAGTGGAGTGGAGTGGAGTGGAGTGGAGTGGAGTGGAGTGGAGTGGAGTGGAGTGGAGTGGAGTGGAGTGGAGTGGAGTGGAGTGGAGTGGAGTGGAGTGGAGTTGCAGAGTGGAGTGGCGTTGCAGAGTGGAGTGGCGTTGCAGAGTGGAGTGGCGTTGCAGAGTGGAGTGGAGTGGAGTGGAGTGGAGTGGAGTGGAGTGGAGTGGAGTTGCGGAGTGGAGTGGAGTTGCGGAGTGGAGTGGCGTTGCGGAGTGGAGTGGCGTTGCGGAGTGGAGTGGCGTTGCGGAGTGGAGTGGCGTTGCGGAGTGGAGTGGCGTTGCGGAGTGGAGTGGCGTTGCGGAGTGGAGTGGCGTTGCGGAGTGGAGTGGCGTTGCGGAGTGGCGTGGCGTTGCGGAGTGGCGTGGAGTGGCGTTGCGGAGTGGAGTGGAGTTGCAGAGTGGAGTGGCGTTGCAGAGTGGAGTGGCGTTGCAGAGTGGAGTGGCGTTGCAGAGTGGAGTGGCGTTGCAGAGTGGAGTGGCGTTGCAGAGTGGAGTGGAGTGGAGTGGAGTGGAGTGGAGTGGAGTGGAGTGGAGTGGAGTTGCGGAGTGGAGTGGAGTTGCGGAGTGGAGTGGCGTTGCGGAGTGGAGTGGCGTTGCGGAGTGGAGTGGAGTGGAGTGGCGGAGTGGAGTGGAGTGGCGGAGTGGAGTGGAGTGGCGTTGCGGAGTGGAGTGGCGTTGCGGAGTGGAGTGGAGTGGCGTTGCGGAGTGGAGTGGCGTTGCGGAGTGGAGTGGAGTGGAGTGGCGTTGCAGAGTGGAGTGGAGTGGCGTTGTGGAGTGGCGTTGCAGAGTGGAGTGGCGTTGCGGAGTGGCGTTGCAGAGTGGAGTGGCGTTGCAGAGTGGAGTGGAGTGGCGTTGTGGAGTGGCGTTGCAGAGTGGAGTGGCGTTGCGGAGTGGCGTTGCAGAGTGGAGTGGAGTGGAGTGGCGTAGTGGAGTGGCGTTGTGGAGTGGAGTGGCGGAGTGGAGTGGAGTTGCGGAGTGGAGTGGAGTGGAGTGGAGTGGCGTTGCGGAGTGGAGTGGAGTGGATGACGTTGCGGAGTGGAGTGGAGTGGAGTGGCGTTGCGGAGTGGAGTGGAGTGGAGTGGCGTTGCAGAGTGGAGTGGAGTGGAGTGGCGTTGCAGAGTGGAGTGGAGTGGAGTGGCGTTGCAGAGTGGAGTGGAGTGGAGTGGCGTTGCAGAGTGGAGTGGAGTGGAGTGGCGTTGCAGAGTGGAGTGGAGTGGAGTGGCGTTGCAGAGTGGAGTGGAGTGGCGTTGCAGAGTGGAGTGGAGTGGAGTGGCGTTGCAGAGTGGAGTGGAGTGGCGTTGCAGAGTGGAGTGGAGTGGAGTGGCGTTGCAGAGTGGAGTGGAGTGGAGTGGCGTTGCAGAGTGGAGTGGAGTGGAGTGGCGTTGCAGAGTGGAGTGGAGTGGAGTGGCGTTGCAGAGTGGAGTGGAGTGGAGTGGCGTTGCAGAGTGGAGTGGCGTTGCAGAGTGGAGTGGCGTTGCAGAGTGGAGTGGCGTTGCAGAGTGGAGTGGCGTTGCAGAGTGGAGTGGCGTTGCAGAGTGGAGTGGCGTTGCAGAGTGGAGTGGCGTTGCAGAGTGGAGTGGCGTTGCAGAGTGGAGTGGCGTTGCAGAGTGGAGTGGCGTTGCAGAGTGGAGTGGCGTTGCAGAGTGGAGTGGCGTTGCAGAGTGGAGTGGCGTTGCAGAGTGGAGTGGCGTTGCAGAGTGGAGTGGCGTTGCAGAGTGGAGTGGCGTTGCAGAGTGGAGTGGCGTTGCAGAGTGGAGTGGCGTTGCAGAGTGGAGTGGCGTTGCAGAGTGGAGTGGCGTTGCAGAGTGGAGTGGCGTTGCAGAGTGGAGTGGCGTTGCAGAGTGGAGTGGCGTTGCAGAGTGGAGTGGCGTTGCAGAGTGGAGTGGCGTTGCAGAGTGGAGTGGCGTTGCAGAGTGGAGTGGCGTTGCAGAGTGGAGTGGCGTTGCAGAGTGGAGTGGCGTTGCAGAGTGGAGTGGCGTTGCAGAGTGGAGTGGCGTTGCAGAGTGGAGTGGCGTTGCAGAGTGGAGTGGCGTTGCAGAGTGGAGTGGCGTTGCAGAGTGGAGTGGCGTTGCAGAGTGGAGTGGCGTTGCAGAGTGGAGTGGCGTTGCAGAGTGGAGTGGCGTTGCAGAGTGGAGTGGCGTTGCAGAGTGGAGTGGCGTTGCAGAGTGGAGTGGCGTTGCAGAGTGGAGTGGCGTTGCAGAGTGGAGTGGCGTTGCAGAGTGGAGTGGCGTTGCAGAGTGGAGTGGCGTTGCAGAGTGGAGTGGCGTTGCAGAGTGGAGTGGCGTTGCAGAGTGGAGAGGCGTTGCAGAGTGGAGAGGCGTTGCAGAGTGGAGTGGCGTTGCAGAGTGGAGTGGCGTTGCAGAGTGGAGTGGCGTTGCAGAGTGGAGTGGCGTTGCAGAGTGGAGTGGCGTTGCAGAGTGGAGTGGCGTTGTGGAGTGGCGTTGCAGAGTGGAGTGGCGTTGCAGAGTGGAGTGGCGTTGCAGAGTGGAGTGGCGTTGCAGAGTGGCGTTGCAGAGTGGAGTGGCGTGGCGTTGCAGAGTGGAGTGGAGTGGCGTTGCAGAGTGGCGTTGCGGAGTGGAGTGGAGTGGAGCGGAGTGGAGTGGAGTGGAGTGGAGTGGAGTGGAGTGGCGTTGCAGAGTGGAGTGGCGTTGCAGAGTGGAGTGGCGTTGCAGAGTGGAGTGGCGTTGCAGAGTGGAGTGGCGTTGCAGAGTGGAGTGGCGTTGCAGAGTGGAGTGGCGTTGCAGAGTGGAGTGGAGTGGAGTGGAGTGGAGTGGAGTGGAGTGGAGTGGAGTTGCGGAGTGGAGTGGAGTTGCGGAGTGGAGTGGCGTTGCGGAGTGGAGTGGCGTTGCGGAGTGGAGTGGAGTGGCGTAGTGGAGTGGCGTTGCGGAGTGGAGTGGAGTGGAGTGGAGTGGAGTGGCGTTGCGGAGTGGAGTGGAGTGGCGTTGCGGAGTGGAGTGGAGTGGAGTGGCGTAGTGGAGTGGCGTTGTGGAGTGGAGTGGAGTGGAGTGGAGTGGCGTTGCGGAGTGGAGTGGAGTGGCGTTGCGGAGTGGAGTGGAGTGGCGTGGCGTTGCGGAGTGGAGTGGCGTTGCGGAGTGGAGTGGCGTTGCGGAGTGGAGTGGAGTGGCGTTGCGGAGTGGAGTGGAGTGGAGTGGAGTGGAGTGGAGTGGCGTGGAGTGGCGTGGCGTGGCGTGGCGTGGCGTGGCGCGGAGTGGCGTTGCAGAGTGGAGTGGAGTGGAGTGGCGTTGCAGAGTGGAGTGGCGTGGCGTTGCGGAGTGGCGTTGCAGAGTGGAGTGGAGTGGAGTGGCGTTGCGGAGTGGAGTGGCGTTGCGGAGTGGCGTTGTGGAGTGGAGTGGCGTTGCGGAGTGGCGTTGCAGAGTGGAGTGGAGTGGAGTGGAGTGGCGTTGCGGAGTGGAGTGGAGTGGCGTTGCGGAGTGGCGTTGCAAAGTGGAGTGGAGTGGCGTTGCGGAGTGGCGTTGCAGAGTGGAGTGGAGTGGCGTTGCGGAGTGGAGTGGAGTGGAGTTGCGGAGTGGAGTGGCGTTGCGGAGTGGAGTGGAGTGGCGTTGCGGAGTGGCGTTGCGGAGTGGCGTTGCGGAGTGGAGTGGCGTTGCGGAGTGGAGTGGCGTTGCAGAGTGGAGTGGCGTTGCAGAGTGGAGTGGCGTTGCAGAGTGGAGTGGCGTTGCAGAGTGGAGTGGCGTTGCAGAGTGGAGTGGCGTTGCAGAGTGGAGTGGCGTTGCAGAGTGGAGTGGCGTTGCAGAGTGGAGTGGCGTTGCGGAGTGGAGTGGCGTTGCAGAGTGGAGGGGCGTTGCAGAGTGGAGTGGCGTTGCAGAGTGGAGTGGCGTTGCAGAGTGGAGTGGCGTTGCAGAGTGGAGTGGCGTTGCAGAGTGGAGTGGCGTTGCAGAGTGGAGTGGCGTTGCAGAGTGGAGTGGCGTTGCAGAGTGGAGTGGCGTTGCAGAGTGGAGTGGCGTTGCAGAGTGGAGTGGCGTTGCAGAGTGGAGTGGCGTTGCAGAGTGGAGTGGCGTTGCAGAGTGGAGTGGCGTTGCAGAGTGGAGTGGCGTTGCAGAGTGGAGTGGCGTTGCAGAGTGGAGTGGAGTGGCGTTGCAGAGTGGAGTGGCGTTGCAGAGTGGAGTGGAGTGGAGTGGAGTGGAGTGGAGTGGAGTGGAGTGGAGTGGAGTGGAGTGGAGTGGAGTGGAGTGGAGTGGAGTGGAGTGGAGTGGAGTGGAGTGGAGTGGAGTGGAGTGGAGTGGAGTGGAGTGGAGTGGAGTGGAGTGGAGTGGAGCGTTGCGGAGTGGCGTTGCGGAGTGGAGTGGAGTGGCGTTGCGGAGTGGAGTGGAGTGGAGTGGCGTTGCGGAGTGGAGTGGAGTGGCGTTGCGGAGTGGAGTGGAGTGGCGTTGCGGAGTGGAGTGGCGTTGCGGAGTGGAGTGGCGTTGCGGAGTGGAGTGGAGTGGCGTAGTGGAGTGGAGTGGCGTAGTGGCGTTGCGGAGTGGAGTGGAGTGGAGTGGCGTTGCGGAGTGGAGTGGAGTGGAGTGGAGTGGCGTTGCAGAGTGGAGTGGCGTTGCAGAGTGGAGTGGCGTTGCAGAGTGGAGTGGCGTTGCGGAGTGGAGTGGCGTTGCGGAGTGGAGTGGCGTGGCGGAGTGGAGTGGCGTGGCGGAGTGGAGTGGCGTTGCGGAGTGGAGTGGAGTGGCGTTGCGGAGTGGCGTTGCAAAGTGGAGTGGAGTGGCGTTGCGGAGTGGCGTTGCAGAGTGGAGTGGAGTGGCGTTGCGGAGTGGAGTGGAGTGGAGTTGCGGAGTGGAGTGGCGTTGCGGAGTGGAGTGGAGTGGCGTTGCGGAGTGGCGTTGCGGAGTGGCGTTGCGGAGTGGAGTGGCGTTGCGGAGTGGAGTGGCGTTGCAGAGTGGAGTGGCGTTGCAGAGTGGAGTGGCGTTGCAGAGTGGAGTGGCGTTGCAGAGTGGAGTGGCGTTGCAGAGTGGAGTGGCGTTGCAGAGTGGAGTGGCGTTGCAGAGTGGAGTGGCGTTGCAGAGTGGAGTGGCGTTGCAGAGTGGAGTGGCGTTGCAGAGTGGAGTGGCGTTGCAGAGTGGAGTGGCGTTGCGGAGTGGAGGGGCGTTGCGGAGTGGAGTGGCGTTGCAGAGTGGAGTGGCGTTGCAGAGTGGAGTGGCGTTGCAGAGTGGAGTGGCGTTGCAGAGTGGAGTGGCGTTGCAGAGTGGAGTGGCGTTGCAGAGTGGAGTGGCGTTGCAGAGTGGAGTGGCGTTGCAGAGTGGAGTGGCGTTGCAGAGTGGAGTGGCGTTGCAGAGTGGAGTGGCGTTGCAGAGTGGAGTGGCGTTGCAGAGTGGAGTGGCGTTGCAGAGTGGAGTGGCGTTGCAGAGTGGAGTGGCGTTGCAGAGTGGAGTGGCGTTGCAGAGTGGAGTGGCGTTGCGGAGTGGAGGGGCGTTGCGGAGTGGAGTGGCGTTGCAGAGTGGAGTGGCGTTGCAGAGTGGAGTGGCGTTGCAGAGTGGAGTGGCGTTGCAGAGTGGAGTGGCGTTGCAGAGTGGAGTGGCGTTGCAGAGTGGAGTGGCGTTGCAGAGTGGAGTGGCGTTGCAGAGTGGAGTGGCGTTGCAGAGTGGAGTGGCGTTGCAGAGTGGAGTGGCGTTGCAGAGTGGAGTGGAGTGGAGTGGAGTGGAGTGGCGTTGCAGAGTGGAGTGGCGTTGCAGAGTGGAGTGGAGTGGAGTGGAGTGGAGTGGAGTGGAGTGGAGTGGAGTGGAGTGGAGTGGAGTGGAGTGGAGTGGAGTGGAGTGGAGTGGAGTGGAGTGGAGTGGAGTGGAGCGTTGCGGAGTGGCGTTGCGGAGTGGAGTGGAGTGGCGTTGCGGAGTGGAGTGGAGTGGAGTGGCGTTGCGGAGTGGAGTGGAGTGGCGTTGCGGAGTGGAGTGGAGTGGCGTTGCGGAGTGGAGTGGCGTTGCGGAGTGGAGTGGCGTTGCGGAGTGGAGTGGAGTGGCGTAGTGGAGTGGAGTGGCGTAGTGGCGTTGCGGAGTGGAGTGGAGTGGAGTGGCGTTGCGGAGTGGAGTGGAGTGGAGTGGAGTGGAGTGGCGTTGCGGAGTGGAGTGGAGTGGAGTGGAGTTGCGGAGTGGAGTGGCGTTGTGGAGTGGAGTGGAGTGGAGTGGCGTTGCGGAGTGGAGTGGCGTTGCGGAGTGGAGTGGCGTTGCGGAGTGGAGTGGCGTTGCGGAGTGGAGTGGCGTTGCGGAGTGGAGTGGCGTTGCAGAGTGGAGTGGCGTTGCAGAGTGGAGTGGCGTTGCAGAGTGGAGTGGCGTTGCAGAGTGGAGTGGCGTTGCAGAGTGGAGTGGCGTTGCAGAGTGGAGTGGCGTTGCAGAGTGGAGTGGCGTTGCAGAGTGGAGTGGCGTTGCAGAGTGGAGTGGCGTTGCAGAGTGGAGTGGCGTTGCAGAGTGGAGTGGCGTTGCAGAGTGGAGTGGCGTTGCAGAGTGGAGTGGCGTTGCAGAGTGGAGTGGCGTTGCAGAGTGGAGTGGCGTTGCAGAGTGGAGTGGCGTTGCAGAGTGGAGTGGCGTTGCAGAGTGGAGTGGCGTTGCAGAGTGGAGTGGAGTGGAGTGGAGTGGCGTTGCAGAGTGGAGTGGAGTGGAGTGGAGTGGCGTTGCAGAGTGGAGTGGCGTTGCAGAGTGGAGTGGCGTTGCAGAGTGGAGTGGCGTTGCAGAGTGGAGTGGCGTTGCAGAGTGGAGTGGAGTGGAGTGGAGTGGAGTGGAGTGGAGTGGCGTTGCAGAGTGGAGTGGCGTTGCAGAGTGGAGTGGAGTGGAGTTGCGGAGTGGAGTGGCGTTGTGGAGTGGAGTGGAGTGGAGTGGAGTGGAGTGGAGTGGAGTGGAGTGGAGTGGAGTGGAGTGGAGTGGAGCGGCGTTGCGGAGTGGAGTGGAGTGGCGTTGCGGAGTGGAGTGGAGTGGCGTTGCGGAGTGGAGTGGAGTGGCGTTGCGGAGTGGAGTGGAGTGGCGTTGCGGAGTGGAGTGGAGTGGCGTTGCGGAGTGGAGTGGCGTTGCGGAGTGGAGTGGAGTGGCGGAGTGGAGTGGAGTGGCGTTGCGGAGTGGAGTGGAGTGGAGTGGAGTGGAGTGGCGTTGCGGAGTGGAGTGGAGTGGAGTGGAGTGGAGTGGAGTGGCGTTGCGGAGTGGAGTGGAGTGGAGTTGCGGAGTGGAGTGGAGTGGCGTTGTGGAGTGGAGTGGAGTGGAGTGGCGTTGCGGAGTGGAGTGGCGTTGCGGAGTGGAGTGGCGTTGCGGAGTGGAGTGGCGTTGCGGAGTGGAGTGGAGTGGCGTTGCGGAGTGGCGTTGCGGAGTGGAGTGGCGTTGCGGAGTGGAGTGGCGTTGCGGAGTGGAGTGGCGTTGCGGAGTGGAGTGGCGTTGCGGAGTGGAGTGGCGTTGCGGAGTGGAGTGGCGTTGCGGAGTGGCGTGGCGTTGCGGAGTGGCGTGGAGTGGCGTTGCGGAGTGGAGTGGCGTTGCGGAGTGGCGTTGCAGAGTGGAGTGGAGTGGAGTGGCGTTGCGGAGTGGAGTGGCGTTGCGGAGTGGAGTGGCGTTGCGGAGTGGAGTGGCGTTGCGGAGTGGAGTGGCGTGGCGGAGTGGAGTGGCGTGGCGGAGTGGAGTGGCGTTGCGGAGTGGAGTGGCGTTGCGGAGTGGAGTGGCGTTGCGGAGTGGAGTGGCGGAGTGGAGTGGCGTTGCGGAGTGGCGTTGCAGAGTGGAGTGGAGTGGAGTGGAGTTGCGGAGTGGAGTGGCGTTGCGGAGTGGCGTTGCAGAGTGGAGTGGAGTGGAGTGGAGTGGAGTTGCGGAGTGGAGTGGAGTTGCGGAGTGGAGTGGAGTGGCGTTGCGGAGTGGAGTGGCGTTGGAGTGTCGTTGCAGAGTGGAGTGGAGTGGAGTTGCGGAGTGGAGTGGAGTGGCGTTGCGGAGTGGAGTGGCGTTGTGGAGTGGAGTGGAGTGGAGTTGCGGAGTGGAGTGGCGTTGCGGAGTGGCGTTGCAGAGTGGAGTTGCGGAGTGGAGTGGAGTGGCGTTGCGGAGTGGAGTGGCGTTGCAGAGTGGAGTGGAGTGGAGTTGCAGAGTGGAGTGGAGTGGCGTTGCAGAGTGGAGTGGAGTGGAGTTGCAGAGTGGAGTGGAGTGGCGTTGCAGAGTGGAGTGGAGTGGAGTTGCGGAGTGCAGTGGAGTGGCGTTGCGGAGTGGAGTGGAGTGGCGTTGTGGAGTGGCGTTGCGGAGTGGAGTGGAGTGGAGTGGAGTGGAGTGGAGTGGAGTGGAGTGGAGTGGAGTGGAGTGGAGTGGAGTGGCGTTGCGGAGTGGAGTGGAGTGGAGTGGCGTAGTGGAGTGGCGTTGTGGAGTGGAGTGGAGTGGAGTGGAGTGGAGTGGCGTTGCGGAGTGGAGTGGCGTTGCGGAGTGGAGTGGCGTTGCGGAGTGGAGTTGCGGAGTGGAGTGGAGTGGCGTTGCGGAGTGGAGTGGAGTGGAGTGGAGTGGAGTGGAGTGGCGTAGTGGAGTGGCGTTGTGGAGTGGAGTGGAGTGGAGTGGAGTGGAGTGGCGTTGCGGAGTGGAGTGGAGTGGCGTTGCGGAGTGGAGTGGAGTGGAGTGGCGTTGCGGAGTGGAGTGGAGTGGCGTTGCGGAGTGGAGTGGAGTGGAGTGGCGTTGCGGAGTGGCGGAGTGGAGTGGCGGAGTGGAGTGGAGTGGCGGAGTGGAGTGGAGTGGAGTGGCGTTGCGGAGTGGAGTGGAGTGGCGTTGCGGAGTGGCGTTGCGGAGTGGAGTGGAGTGGCGTTGCGGAGTGGAGTGGAGTGGGGTTGTGGAGTGGCGTTGCGGAGTGGAGTTGCGGAGTGTAGTGGAGTGGAGTGGCGTTGCGGAGTGGAGTGGAGTGGCGTTGGAGTGGAGTTGCGGAGTGGAGTGGAGTGGCGTTGCGGAGTGGAGTGGAGTGGCGTTGGAGTGTCGTTGCAGAGTGGAGTGGCGTTGCAGAGTGGAGTGGAGTGGCGTTGCAGAGTGGAGTTGCGGAGTGGAGTGGAGTGGCGTTGCGGAGTGGAGTGGCGTTGCAGAGTGGAGTGGAGTGGCGTTGCAGAGTGGAGTGGAGTGGCGTTGCAGAGTGGAGTGGAGTGGCGTTGCAGAGTGGAGTTGCGGAGTGGAGTGGAGTGGCGTTGCGGAGTGGAGTGGCGTTGCGGAGTGGAGTTGCGGAGTGTAGTGGAGTGGAGTTGCGGAGTGGAGTGGAGTGGCGTTGCGGAGTGGAGTGGCGTTGCAGAGTGGAGTGGCGTGGCGTTGCAGAGTGGAGTGGAGTGGCGTTGCAGAGTGGAGTGGCGTGGCGTTGCAGAGTGGAGTGGAGTGGCGTTGCAGAGTGGAGTGGAGTGGAGTGGAGTGGAGTGGAGTGGAGTGGAGTGGAGTGGAGTGGAGTGGAGTGGAGTGGAGTGGAGTGGAGTGGAGTGGAGTGGAGTGGAGTGGAGTGGAGTGGAGTGGAGTGGAGTGGAGTGGCGTAGTGGAGTGGCGTTGTGGAGTGGAGTGGAGTGGAGTGGAGTGGAGTGGAGTGGCGTTGCGGAGTGGAGTGGAGTGGCGTTGCGGAGTGGAGTGGCGTTGCGGAGTGGAGTTGCGGAGTGGAGTGGAGTGGCGTTGCGGAGTGGAGTGGAGTGGAGTGGAGTGGAGTGGAGTGGCGTAGTGGAGTGGCGTTGTGGAGTGGCGTTGTGGAGTGGAGTGGAGTGGAGTGGCGTTGCGGAGTGGAGTGGAGTGGCGTTGCGGAGTGGAGTGGAGTGGAGTGGCGTTGCGGAGTGGAGTGGAGTGGCGTTGCGGAGTGGAGTGGAGTGGAGTGGCGTTGCGGAGTGGCGGAGTGGAGTGGCGGAGTGGAGTGGAGTGGCGGAGTGGAGTGGAGTGGCGTTGCGGAGTGGAGTGGAGTGGCGTTGCGGAGTGGCGTTGCGGAGTGGAGTGGAGTGGCGTTGCGGAGTGGAGTGGAGTGGGGTTGTGGAGTGGCGTTGCGGAGTGGAGTTGCGGAGTGTAGTGGAGT
This sequence comes from Lissotriton vulgaris, assembly GCF_964263255.1. Lineage (NCBI taxonomy): Eukaryota > Metazoa > Chordata > Amphibia > Caudata > Salamandridae > Lissotriton > Lissotriton vulgaris. The sequence continues at coordinate 32,122 of NW_028248667.1, forward strand.
GGAGTGGCGTTGCGGAGTGGAGTGGAGTGGCGGAGTGGAGTGGAGTGGCGTTGCGGAGTGGAGTGGAGTGGAGTGGCGGAGTGGAGTGGAGTGGAGTGGAGTGGAGTGGAGTGGAGTGGAGTGGAGTGGAGTGGAGTGGAGTGGAGTGGAGTGGAGTGGCGTTGCGGAGTGGAGTGGAGTGGAGTGGCGTTGTGGAGTGGAGTGGAGTGGCGTTGTGGAGTGGAGTGGAGTGGCGTTGTGGAGTGGAGTGGAGTGGAGTGGAGTGGAGTGGAGTGGAGTGGAGTGGAGTGGAGTGGAGTGGAGTGGCGTTGCGGAGTGGAGTGGCGTTGCGGAGTGGAGTGGCGTAGTGGAGTGGCGTTGTGGAGTTGCGGAGTGGAGTGGAGTGGCGTTGTGGAGTGGAGTGGAGTGGAGTGGAGTGGAGTGGAGTGGAGTGGAGTGGAGTGGAGTGGCGTAGTGGAGTGGCGTAGTGGAGTGGAGTGGAGTGGAGTGGAGTTGCGGAGTGGAGTGGCGTTGCAGAGTGGAGTGGAGTGGCGTTGCGGAGTGGCGTTGCAGAGTGGAGTGGAGTGGAGTGGCGTTGCGGAGTGGAGTGGCGTTGCGGAGTGGAGTGGCGTTGCGGAGTGGAGTGGAGTTGCGGAGTGGAGTGGAGTGGAGTGGCGTTGCGGAGTGGAGTGGAGTTGCGGAGTGGAGTGGAGTGGCGTTGTGGAGTGGAGTGGAGTGGAGTGGAGTGGCGTTGCGGAGTGGAGTGGAGTGGAGTGGAGTGGCGTTGCGGAGTGGAGTGGAGTTGCGGAGTGGAGTGGCGTTGCGGAGTGGCGTTGCGGAGTGGCGTTGCGGAGTGGAGTGGCGTTGCGGAGTGGAGTGGAGTGGCGTTGCGGAGTGGCGTTGCGGAGTGGAGTGGCGTTGCGGAGTGGAGTGGAGTGGCGTTGCGGAGTGGAGTGGAGTGGAGTGGCGTGGCGTTGCGGAGTGGAGTGGAGTGGCGTTGCGGAGTGAAGTGGAGTTGCGGAGTGGAGTGGCGTTGCGGAGTGGCGTTGCAGAGTGTAGTGGAGTGGCGTTGCGGAGTGGAGTGGCGTTGCGGAGTGGAGTGGCATTGCGGAGTGGAGTGGCGTTGCGGAGTGGAGTTGTGGAGTGGCGTTGCGGAGTGGCGTTGCGGAGTGGAGTGGAGTGGCGTTGCGGAGTGGAGTGGAGTGGAGTTGCAGAGTGGAGTGGAGTGGAGTGGCGTTGTGGAGTGGCGTTGCAGAGTGGAGTGGCGTTGTGGAGTGGTGTTGCAGAGTGGAGTGGCGTTGCGGAGTGGCGTTGCAGAGTGGAGTGGAGTGGAGTGGCGTAGTGGAGTGGCGTTGTGGAGTGGAGTGGAGTGGCGTTGCAGAGTGGAGTGGAGTGGAGTGGCGTTGCGGAGTGGAGTGGCGTTGCGGAGTGGAGTGGAGTGGCGTTGCGGAGTGGAGTGGCGTTGCGGAGTGGAGTGGCGTTGCGGAGTGGAGTGGCGTTGCGGAGTGGAGTGGCGTTGCGGAGTGGAGTGGCGTTGCGGAGTGGAGTGGCGTTGCGGAGTGGAGTGGCGTTGCGGAGTGGAGTGGCGTTGCGGAGTGGAGTGGCGTTGCGGAGTGGAGTGGCTTTGCGGAGTGGAATGGCGTTGCGGAGTGGAGTGGCGTTGTGGAGTGGAGTGGAGTGGAGTGGCGGAGTGGAGTGGAGTGGCGGAGTGGAGTGGAGTGGAGTGGCGGAGTGGAGTGGAGTGGAGTGGCGGAGTGGAGTGGAGTGGCGGAGTGGAGTGGAGTCGCGTTGCGGAGTGGAGTGGAGTGGCGTGGCGTTGTGGAGTGGCGGAGTGGAGTGGCGTTGCGGAGTGGCGTTGCAGAGTGGAGTGGAGTGGAGTGGAGTGGAGTGGAGTGGCGTTGCGGAGTGGAGTGGTGTGGAGTGGAGTGGCGTTGCGGAGTGGCGTTGCGGAGTGGAGTGGAGTGGCGTTGCGGAGTGGAGTGGCGGAGTGGAGTGGAGTGGCGTTGCGTTGCGTTGCAGGGTGGAGTGGAGTGGCGTTGCGGAGTGGAGTGGAGTGGCGTTGCAGAGTGGAGTGGAGTGGCGTTGCAGAGTGGAGTGGAGTGGCGTTGCAGAGTGGAGTGGAGTGGCGTTGCAGAGTGGAGTGGAGTGGCGTTGCAGAGTGGAGTGGAGTGGCGTTGCAGAGTGGAGTGGAGTGGCGTTGCAGAGTGGAGTGGAGTGGCGTTGCAGAGTGGAGTGGAGTGGCGTTGCAGAGTGGAGTGGAGTGGCGTTGCAGAGTGGAGTGGAGTGGCGTTGCAGAGTGGAGTGGAGTGGCGTTGCAGAGTGGAGTGGAGTGGCGTTGCGGAGTGGAGTGGCGTTGCAGAGTGGAGTGGAGTGGCGTTGCAGAGTGGAGTGGAGTGGCGTTGCAGAGTGGAGTGGAGTGGCGTTGCAGAGTGGAGTGGAGTGGCGGAGTGGAGTGGAGTGGAGTGGCGGAGTGGAGTGGCGTTGCGGAGTGGAGTGGCGTTGCGGAGTGGAGTGGAGTGGCGCTGCGGAGTGGAGTGGCGCTGCGGAGTGGAGTGGCGTTGCGGAGTGGCGTTGCGGAGTGGAGTGGCGTTGCGGAGTGGAGTGGCGTTGCGGAGTGGAGTGGCGTTGCGGAGTGGCGTTGCGGAGTGGCGTTGCGGAGTGGAGTGGCGTTGCGGAGTGGAGTGGCGTTGCGGAGTGGAGTGGCGTTGCGGAGTGGAGTGGCGTTGCGGAGTGGAGTGGCGTTGCGGAGTGGAGTGGCGTTGCGGAGTGGAGTGGCGTTGCGGAGTGGAGTGGCGTTGCGGAGTGGAGTGGAGTGGCGTTGCGGAGTGGAGTGGAGTGGCGTTGCGGAGTGGAGTGGCGTTGCGGAGTGGCGTTGCGGAGTGGAGTGGCGTTGCGGAGTGGAGTGGCGTTGCGGAGTGGAGTGGCGTTGCGGAGTGGCGTTGCGGAGTGGAGTGGCGGAGTGGAGTGGAGTGGAGTGGCGGAGTGGAGTGGAGTGGCGGAGTGGAGTGGCGTTGCGGAGTGGAGTGGCGTTGCGGAGTGGAGTGGCGTTGCGGAGTGGAGTGGCGTTGCGGAGTGGAGTGGCGTTGCGGAGTGGAGTGGCGTTGCGGAGTGGAGTGGCGTTGCGGAGTGGAGTGGCGTTGCGGAGTGGAGTGGCGTTGCGGAGTGGAGTGGCGTTGCGGAGTGGAGTGGCGTTGCGGAGTGGAGTGGCGTTGCGGAGTGGAGTGGAGTGGCGTTGCGGAGTGGAGTGGCGTTGCGGAGTGGCGTTGCGGAGTGGAGTGGCGTTGCGGAGTGGAGTGGCGTTGCGGAGTGGAGTGGCGTTGCGGAGTGGCGTTGCGGAGTGGAGTGGCGGAGTGGAGTGGAGTGGAGTGGCGGAGTGGAGTGGAGTGGCGGAGTGGAGTGGCGTTGCGGAGTGGAGTGGCGTTGCGGAGTGGAGTGGCGTTGCGGAGTGGAGTGGCGTTGCGGAGTGGAGTGGCGTTGCGGAGTGGAGTGGCGGAGTGGAGTGGCGTTGCGGAGTGGAGTGGCGTTGCGGAGTGGAGTGGCGGAGTGGAGTGGCGTTGCGGAGTGGCGTTGCGGAGTGGAGTGGCGTTGCGGAGTGGAGTGGAGTGGCGGAGTGGAGTGGCGTTGCGGAGTGGAGTGGAGTGGAGTGGCGTTGCGGAGTGGAGTGGCGTTGCGGAGTGGAGTGGAGTGGAGTGGCGTTGCGGAGTGGCGTGGCGTTGCGGAGTGGAGTGGCGTTGCGGAGTGGAGTGGCGTTGCAGAGTGGAGTGGCGTTGCAGAGTGGAGTGGCGTTGCAGAGTGGAGTGGAGTGGCGTTGCGGAGTGGAGTGGAGTGGCGTTGTGGAGTGGAGTGGCGTTGCAGAGTGGAGTGGAGTGGAGTGGCGTTGTGGAGTGGAGTGGAGTGGAGTGGAGTTGCGGAGTGGAGTGGAGTGGAGTTGCGGAGTGGAGTGGAGTGGAGTGGAGTGGCGTTGCGGAGTGGCGTTGCGGAGTGGAGTTGAGTGGCGTTGCGGAGTGGAGTGGAGTGGCGTTGCAGAGTGGAGTGGAGTGGCGTTGCAGAGTGGAGTGGAGTGGCGTTGCAGAGTGGAGTGGAGTGGCGTTGCAGAGTGGAGTGGAGTGGCGTTGCAGAGTGGAGTGGAGTGGCGTTGCAGAGTGGAGTGGAGTGGCGTTGCAGAGTGGAGTGGAGTGGCGGAGTGGAGTGGAGTGGCGTTGCGGAGTGGAGTGGCGTGGCGGAGTGGAGTGGCGTGGCGGAGTGGAGTGGCGTGGCGGAGTGGAGTGGCGTGGCGGAGTGGAGTGGAGTGGAGTGGAGTGGAGTGGCGTTGCGGAGTGGCGTTGCGGAGTGGAGTGGAGTGGAGTGGAGTGGCGGAGTGGAGTGGAGTGGCGTTGCGGAGTGGCGTTGCGGAGTGGAGTGGCGTTGCGGAGTGGAGTGGCGGAGTAGAGTGGCGTTGCGGAGTGGAGTGGAGTGGCGTTGCGGAGTGGAGTGGAGTGGAGTGGCGTTGCGGAGTGGAGTGGAGTGGCGTTGCGGAGTGGAGTGGAGTGGCGTTGCGGAGTGGAGTGGCGTTGCGGAGTGGAGTGGAGTGGAGTGGCGTTGCGGAGTGGCGTTGCGGAGTGGAGTGGAGTGGAGTGGAGTGGAGTGGCGGAGTGGAGTGGAGTGGCGTTGCGGAGTGGAGTGGCGTTGCGGAGTGGAGTGGCGGAGTGGAGTGGCGTTGCGGAGTGGAGTGGAGTGGCGTTGCGGAGTGGAGTGGAGTGGCGTTGCGGAGTGGAGTGGAGTGGCGTTGCGGAGTGGAGTGGAGTGGCGTTGCGGAGTGGAGTGGAGTGGCGTTGCGGAGTGGCGTTGCGGAGTGGAGTGGAGTGGCGTTGCGGAGTGGAGTGGCGTTGCAGAGTGGAGTGGAGTGGCGTTGCAGAGTGGAGTGGAGTGGCGTTGCAGAGTGGAGTGGAGTGGCGTTGCAGAGTGGAGTGGAGTGGCGTTGCAGAGTGGAGTGGAGTGGCGTTGCAGAGTGGAGTGGCGTTGCAGAGTGGAGTGGCGTTGCAGAGTGGAGTGGCGTTGCAGAGTGGAGTGGCGTTGCAGAGTGGAGTGGAGTGGCGTTGCAGAGTGGAGTGGAGTGGAGTGGCGTTGCAGAGTGGAGTGGAGTGGCGTGGCGGAGTGGAGTGGCGTGGCGGAGTGGAGTGGCGTGGCGGAGTGGAGTGGCGTGGCGGAGTGGAGTGGCGTGGCGGAGTGGAGTGGCGTGGCGGAGTGGAGTGGCGTGGCGGAGTGGAGTGGCGGAGTGGAGTGGAGTGGAGTGGCGTTGCGGAGTGGCGTTGCGGAGTGGAGTGGCGTTGCGGAGTGGCGTTGCGGAGTGGAGTGGAGTGGCGTTGCGGAGTGGCGTTGCGGAGTGGAGTGGAGTGGCGTTGCGGAGTGGAGTGGAGTGGAGTGGCGTTGCAGAGTGGCGTTGCGGAGTGGAGTGGCGTTGCGGAGTGGCGTTGCGGAGTGGAGTGGCGTTGCGGAGTGGCGTTGCGGAGTGGAGTGGAGTGGAGTGGCGTTGCGGAGTGGAGTTGAGTGGCGTTGCGGAGTGGAGTGGAGTGGCGTTGCGGAGTGGAGTGGAGTGGCGTTGCAGAGTGGAGTGGCGTTGCAGAGTGGAGTGGAGTGGCGTTGCAGAGTGGAGTGGAGTGGCGTTGCAGAGTGGAGTGGAGTGGCGTTGCAGAGTGGAGTGGAGTGGCGTTGCAGAGTGGAGTGGAGTGGCGTTGCAGAGTGGAGTGGAGTGGCGTTGCAGAGTGGAGTGGAGTGGCGTTGCAGAGTGGAGTGGCGTTGCAGAGTGGAGTGGCGTTGCAGAGTGGAGTGGCGTTGCAGAGTGGAGTGGCGTTGCAGAGTGGAGTGGAGTGGCGTTGCAGAGTGGAGTGGAGTGGAGTGGCGTTGCAGAGTGGAGTGGAGTGGCGTTGCAGAGTGGAGTGGAGTGGCGTTGCAGAGTGGAGTGGCGTGGCGGAGTGGCGTTGTGGAGTGGAGTGGAGTGGAGTGGCGTTGCAGAGTGGCGTTGCGGAGTGGAGTGGAGTGGAGTGGAGTGGCGTTGCGGAGTGGCGTTGCGGAGTGGAGTGGAGTGGAGTGGCGTTGCGGAGTGGCGTCGGAGTGGAGTGGAGTGGAGTAGCGTGGCGTTGCAGAGTGGAGTGGAGTGGCGTTGCAGAGTGGAGTGGAGTGGCGTTGCAGAGTGGAGTGGAGTGGCGTTGCAGAGTGGAGTGGAGTGGCGTTGCAGAGTGGAGTGGAGTGGCGTTGCAGAGTGGAGTGGAGTGGCGTTGCAGAGTGGAGTGGAGTGGCGTTGCAGAGTGGAGTGGAGTGGCGTTGCAGAGTGGAGTGGAGTGGCGTTGCAGAGTGGAGTGGCGTTGCAGAGTGGAGTGGAGTGGCGTTGCAGAGTGGAGTGGCATTGCAGAGTGGAGTGGCGTTGCGGAGTGGAGTGGCGGAGTGGAGTGGCGTTGCGGAGTGGAGTGGCGGAGTGGAGTGGAGTGGCGTGGCGGAGTGGAGTGGAGTGGCGTGGCGGAGTGGAGTGGCGTGGCGTGGCGGAGTGGAGTGGCGTGACGGAGTGGAGTGGCGTGGCGGAGTGGAGTGGCGTGGCGGAGTGGAGTGGCGTTGCAGAGTGGAGTGGCGTTGCAGAGTGGAGTGGCGTTGCAGAGTGGAGTGGCGTTGCAGAGTGGAGTGGCGTTGCAGAGTGGAGTGGCGTTGCAGAGTGGAGTGGCGTTGCAGAGTGGAGTGGCGTTGCAGAGTGGAGTGGCGTTGCAGAGTGGAGTGGCGTTGCAGAGTGGAGTGGCGTTGCAGAGTGGAGTGGCGTTGCAGAGTGGAGTGGCGTTGCAGAGTGGAGTGGAGTGGAGTGGAGTGGAGTGGAGTGGAGTGGAGTGGAGTGGAGTGGAGTGGAGTGGAGTGGAGTGGAGTGGAGTGGAGTGGAGTGGAGTGGAGTGGAGTGGCGTTGCAGAGTGGAGTGGAGTGGAGTGGAGTGGAGTGGAGTGGCGTTGCAGAGTGGAGTGGAGTGGAGTGGCGTTGCAGAGTGGAGTGGAGTGGCGTTGCAGAGTGGAGTGGAGTGGCGTGGCGGAGTGGAGTGGCGGAGTGGCGTTGTGGAGTGGAGTGGAGTGGAGTGGCGTTGCAGAGTGGCGTTGCGGAGTGGAGTGGAGTGGAGTGGCGTTGCGGAGTGGCGTTGCGGAGTGGAGTGGAGTGGCGTTGCGGAGTGGCGTTGCGGAGTGGAGTGGAGTGGAGTGGCGTTGCGGAGTGGAGTTGAGTGGCGTTGCGGAGTGGAGTGGAGTGGCGTTGCAGAGTGGAGTGGAGTGGCGTTGCAGAGTGGAGTGGAGTGGCGTTGCAGAGTGGAGTGGAGTGGCGTTGCAGAGTGGAGTGGAGTGGCGTTGCAGAGTGGAGTGGAGTGGCGTTGCAGAGTGGAGTGGCGTTGCAGAGTGGAGTGGCGTTGCAGAGTGGAGTGGAGTGGCGTTGCAGAGTGGAGTGGAGTGGCGTTGCAGAGTGGAGTGGAGTGGCGTTGCAGAGTGGAGTGGCGTTGCAGAGTGGAGTGGAGTGGCGTTGCAGAGTGGAGTGGAGTGGCGTTGCAGAGTGGAGTGGAGTGGCGTTGCAGAGTGGAGTGGCGTTGCAGAGTGGAGTGGAGTGGCGTTGCAGAGTGGAGTGGAGTGGCGTTGCAGAGTGGAGTGGCGTTGCGGAGTGGAGTGGCGTTGCGGAGTGGCGCGGCGGAGTGGAGTGGCGTGGCGGAGTGGAGTGGCGTGGCGGAGTGGAGTGGCGTGGCGTTGCGGAGTGGCGTTGCGGAGTGGAGTGGAGTGGCGTTGCGGAGTGGAGTTGAGTGGCGTTGCGGAGTGGAGTTGAGTGGCGTTGCGGAGTGGAGTGGAGGTGCGTTGCGGAGTGGAGTGGAGTGGCGTTGCAGAGTGGAGTGGAGTGGCATTGCAGAGTGGAGTGGAGTGGCGTTGCAGAGTGGAGTGGCGTTGCAGAGTGGAGTGGAGTGGCGTTGCAGAGTGGAGTGGAGTGGCGTTGCAGAGTGGAGTGGAGTGGCATTGCAGAGTGGAGTGGAGTGGCGTTGCAGAGTGGAGTGGCGTTGCAGAGTGGAGTGGAGTGGCGTTGCAGAGTGGAGTGGAGTGGCGTTGTGGAGTGGCGTGGCGGAGTGGAGTGGCGTGGCGGAGTGGAGTGGAGTGGCGTTGCGGAGTGGCGTTGCGGAGTGGAGTGGAGTGGAGTGGCGTTGCGGAGTGGCGTTGCGGAGTGGAGTGGAGTGGCGTTGCGGAGTGGAGTTGAGTGGCGTTGCGGAGTGGAGTGGAGTGGCGTTGCAGAGTGGAGTGGAGTGGCGTTGCAGAGTGGAGTGGAGTGGCGTTGCAGAGTGGAGTGGAGTGGCGTTGCAGAGTGGAGTGGAGTGGCGTTGCAGAGTGGAGTGGAGTGGCGTTGCAGAGTGGAGTGGAGTGGCGTTGCAGAGTGGAGTGGAGTGGCGTTGCAGAGTGGAGTGGCGTTGCAGAGTGGAGTGGAGTGGCGTTGCAGAGTGGAGTGGAGTGGCGTTGTGGAGTGGCGTGGCGGAGTGGAGTGGCGTGGCGGAGTGGAGTGGAGTGGCGTTGCGGAGTGGCGTTGCGGAGTGGAGTGGAGTGGAGTGGCGTTGCGGAGTGGAGTTGAGTGGCGTTGCGGAGTGGAGTGGAGTGGCGATGCAGAGTGGAGTGGAGTGGCGTTGCGGAGTGGAGTGGAGTGGCGTTGCAGAGTGGAGTGGAGTGGCGTTGCAGAGTGGAGTGGAGTGGCGTTGCAGAGTGGAGTGGAGTGGCGTTGCAGAGTGGAGTGGAGTGGCGTTGCAGAGTGGAGTGGAGTGGCGTTGCAGAGTGGAGTGGAGTGGCGTTGCAGAGTGGAGTGGAGTGGCGTTGCAGAGTGGAGTGGAGTGGCGTTGCAGAGTGGAGTGGAGTGGCGTTGCAGAGTGGAGTGGAGTGGCGTTGCAGAGTGGAGTGGAGTGGCGTTGCGGAGTGGCGTTGCGGAGTGGAGTGGCGGAGTGGAGTGGAGTGGCGTGGCGGAGTGGAGTGGAGTGGAGTGGCGTGGCGGAGTGGAGTGGCGTGGCGGAGTGGAGTGGCGTGGCGGAGTGGAGTGGCGTTGCGGAGTGGCGTTGCGGAGTGGAGTGGAGTGGCGTTGCGGAGTGGAGTTGAGTGGCGTTGCGGAGTGGAGTGGAGTGGCGATGCAGAGTGGAGTGGAGTGGCGTTGCGGAGTGGAGTGGAGTGGCGTTGCAGAGTGGAGTGGAGTGGCGTTGCAGAGTGGAGTGGAGTGGCGTTGCAGAGTGGAGTGGAGTGGCGTTGCGGAGTGGCGTTGCGGAGTGGAGTGGCGGAGTGGAGTGGAGTGGCGTGGCGGAGTGGAGTGGAGTGGAGTGGCGTGGCGGAGTGGAGTGGCGTGGCGGAGTGGAGTGGCGTGGCGGAGTGGAGTGGCGTTGCGGAGTGGCGTTGCGGAGTGGAGTGGAGTGGCGTTGCGGAGTGGAGTTGAGTGGCGTTGCGGAGTGGAGTGGAGTGGCGATGCAGAGTGGAGTGGAGTGGCGTTGCGGAGTGGAGTGGAGTGGCGTTGCAGAGTGGAGTGGAGTGGCGTTGCAGAGTGGAGTGGAGTGGCGTTGCAGAGTGGAGTGGAGTGGCGTTGCAGAGTGGAGTGGAGTGGCGTTGCAGAGTGGAGTGGAGTGGCGTTGCAGAGTGGAGTGGAGTGGCGTTGCAGAGTGGAGTGGAGTGGCGTTGCAGAGTGGAGTGGAGTGGCGTTGCAGAGTGGAGTGGAGTGGCGTTGCAGAGTGGAGTGGAGTGGCGTTGCAGAGTGGAGTGGAGTGGCGTTGCAGAGTGGAGTGGAGTGGCGTTGCAGAGTGGAGTGGAGTGGCGTTGCAGAGTGGAGTGGCGTTGCAGAGTGGAGTGGAGTGGCGTTGCAGAGTGGAGTGGAGTGGCGTTGCAGAGTGGAGTGGCGTGGCGTTGCAGAGTGGAGTGGAGTGGCGTTGCAGAGTGGAGTGGAGTGGCGTTGCAGAGTGGAGTGGAGTGGCGTTGCAGAGTGGAGTGGAGTGGCGTTGCAGAGTGGAGTGGAGTGGCGTTGCAGAGTGGAGTGGAGTGGCGTTGCAGAGTGGAGTGGAGTGGCGTTGCGGAGTGGAGTGGAGTGGCGTTGCAGAGTGGAGTGGAGTGGCGTTGCAGAGTGGAGTGGAGTGGCGTTGCAGAGTGGAGTGGAGTGGCGTTGCAGAGTGGAGTGGAGTGGCGTTGCAGAGTGGAGTGGAGTGGCGTTGCAGAGTGGAGTGGAGTGGCGTTGCAGAGTGGAGTGGAGTGGCGTTGCAGAGTGGAGTGGAGTGGCGTTGCAGAGTGGAGTGGAGTGGCGTTGCAGAGTGGAGTGGAGTGGCGTTGCAGAGTGGAGTGGAGTGGCGTTGCAGAGTGGAGTGGAGTGGCGTTGCAGAGTGGAGTGGCGTTGCAGAGTGGAGTGGAGTGGCGTTGCAGAGTGGAGTGGAGTGGCGTTGCAGAGTGGAGTGGCGTGGCGTTGCAGAGTGGAGTGGAGTGGCGTTGCAGAGTGGAGTGGAGTGGCGTTGCAGAGTGGAGTGGAGTGGCGTTGCAGAGTGGAGTGGAGTGGCGTTGCAGAGTGGAGTGGAGTGGCGTTGCAGAGTGGAGTGGAGTGGCGTTGCAGAGTGGAGTGGAGTGGCGTTGCAGAGTGGAGTGGAGTGGCGTTGCAGAGTGGAGTGGCGTTGCAGAGTGGAGTGGCGTTGCAGAGTGGAGTGGAGTGGCGTTGCAGAGTGGAGTGGCGTTGCGGAGTGGAGTGGCGTGGTGGAGTGGAGTGGAGTGGCGTTGTGGAGTGGAGTGGCGTTGCAGAGTGGAGTGGAGTGGCGTTGCAGAGTGGAGTGGAGTGGCGTTGCAGAGTGGAGTGGAGTGGCGTTGCAGAGTGGAGTGGAGTGGCGTTGCAGAGTGGAGTGGAGTGGCGTTGCAGAGTGGAGTGGAGTGGCGTTGCAGAGTGGAGTGGAGTGGCGTTGCAGAGTGGAGTGGAGTGGCGTTGCAGAGTGGAGTGGAGTGGCGTTGCAGAGTGGAGTGGAGTGGCGTTGCAGAGTGGAGTGGAGTGGCGTTGCAGAGTGGAGTGGAGTGGCGTTGCAGAGTGGAGTGGAGTGGCGTTGCAGAGTGGAGTGGAGTGGCGTTGCAGAGTGGAGTGGAGTGGCGTTGCAGAGTGGAGTGGAGTGGCGTTGCAGAGTGGAGTGGAGTGGCGTTGCAGAGTGGAGTGGAGTGGCGTTGCAGAGTGGAGTGGAGTGGCGTTGCAGAGTGGAGTGGAGTGGCGTTGCAGAGTGGAGTGGAGTGGCGTTGCAGAGTGGAGTGGAGTGGCGTTGCAGAGTGGAGTGGAGTGGCGTTGCAGAGTGGAGTGGAGTGGCGTTGCAGAGTGGAGTGGAGTGGCGTTGCAGAGTGGAGTGGAGTGGCGTTGCAGAGTGGAGTGGAGTGGCGGAGTGGAGTGGAGTGGAGTGGCGGAGTGGAGTGGAGTGGCGTGGCGGAGTGGAGTGGAGTGGCGTTGCAGAGTGGAGTGGAGTGGCGTTGCAGAGTGGAGTGGAGTGGCGTTGCAGAGTGGAGTGGAGTGGCGTTGCAGAGTGGAGTGGAGTGGCGTTGCAGAGTGGAGTGGAGTGGCGTTGCAGAGTGGAGTGGAGTGGCGTTGCAGAGTGGAGTGGAGTGGCGTTGCAGAGTGGAGTGGAGTGGCGTTGCAGAGTGGAGTGGAGTGGCGTTGCAGAGTGGAGTGGAGTGGCGTTGCGGAGTGGAGTGGCGTTGCAGAGTGGAGTGGAGTGGCGTTGCAGAGTGGAGTGGAGTGGCGTTGCAGAGTGGAGTGGCGTTGCAGAGTGGAGTGGCGTTGCAGAGTGGCGTGGCGGAGTGGAGTGGCGGAGTGGAGTGGCGTGGCGGAGTGGCGTGGCGTTGCAGAGTGGAGTGGAGTGGCGTTGCAGAGTGGAGTGGAGTGGCGTTGCAGAGTGGAGTGGCGTTGTGGAGTGGAGTGGAGTGGCGTGGCGTTGCGGAGTGGAGTGGAGTGGAGTGGAGTGGCGTTGCAGAGTGGAGTGGCGTTGCAGAGTGGAGTGGAGTGGCGTTGCAGAGTGGAGTGGAGTGGCGTTGCAGAGTGGAGTGGAGTGGCGTTGCAGAGTGGAGTGGAGTGGCGTTGCAGAGTGGAGTGGCGTTGCAGAGTGGAGTGGCGTTGCAGAGTGGAGTGGCGTTGCAGAGTGGAGTGGAGTGGCGTTGCAGAGTGGAGTGGAGTGGCGTGGAGTGGCGTGGAGTGGAGTGGCGTGGCGTGGCGGAGTGGCGTGGCGTGGCGGAGTGGAGTGGCGTGGCGTGGCGGAGTGGAGTGGCGTGGCGTGGCGGAGTGGAGTGGAGTGGCGGAGTGGAGTGGAGTGGAGTGGCGTGGCGTGGCGGAGTGGAGTGGCGTGGCGTGGCGGAGTGGAGTGGCGTGGCGTGGCGGAGTGGAGTGGAGTGGAGTGGAGTGGAGTGGAGTGGAGTGGAGTGGAGTGGAGTGGAGTGGAGTGGAGTGGCGGAGTGGAGTGGCGTTGCGGAGTGGCGTTGCAGAGTGGAGTGGAGTGGCGTTGCGGAGTGGAGTGGCGTTGCGGAGTGGAGTGGAGTGGCGTTGCGGAGTGGAGTGGAGTGGCGTTGCGGAGTGGAGTGGAGTGGCGTTGCGGAGTGGCGTTGCGGAGTGGAGTGGAGTGGCGTTGCGGAGTGGAGTGGCGTTGCAGAGTGGAGTGGAGTGGCGTTGCGGAGTGGCGTTGCGGAGTGGAGTGGAGTGGCGTTGCGGAGTGGAGTGGCGTTGCGGAGTGGAGTGGCGTTGCAGAGTGGAGTGGAGTTGCAGAGTGGAGTGGCGTTGCAGAGTGGAGTGGCATTGCGGAGTGGAGTGGAGTGGCGTTGCGGAGTGGAGTGGAGTGGAGTGGCATTGTGGAGTGGAGTGGCGTTGCGGAGTGGAGTGGAGTGGCGTTGCGGAGTGGAGTGGCGTTGCAGAGTGGAGTGGCGTTGCAGAGTGGCGTTGCGGAGTGGAGTGGCGGAGTGGAGTGGAGTGGCGTGGCGGAGTGGAGTGGAGTGGCGTGGCGGAGTGGAGTGGCGTGGCGGAGTGGAGTGGCGTGGCGGAGTGGAGTGGCGTGGCGGAGTGGAGTGGCGGAGTGGAGTGGCGTTGCAGAGTGGAGTGGAGTGGCGTTGCAGAGTGGAGTGGAGTGGCGTTGCAGAGTGGAGTGGAGTGGCGTTGCAGAGTGGAGTGGCGTTGCAGAGTGGAGTGGAGTGGCGTTGCGGAGTGGCATTGCGGAGTGGAGTGGCGGAGTGGAGTGGCGTGGCGGAGTGGAGTGGCGGAGTGGAGTGGCGTGGCGGAGTGGAGTGGCGTGGCGGAGTGGAGTGGCGTGGCGGAGTGGAGTGGCGTGGCGGAGTGGAGTGGCGTTGCAGAGTGGAGTGGAGTGGCGTTGCAGAGTGGAGTGGAGTGGCGTTGCAGAGTGGAGTGGAGTGGCGTGGCGTTGCGGAGTGGAGTGGAGTGGAGTGGAGTGGCGTTGCAGAGTGGAGTGGCGTTGCAGAGTGGAGTGGAGTGGCGTTGCAGAGTGGAGTGGAGTGGCGTTGCAGAGTGGAGTGGAGTGGCGTTGCAGAGTGGAGTGGAGTGGCGTTGCGGAGTGGCGTTGCGGAGTGGAGTGGCGTGGCGGAGTGGAGTGGCGTGGCGGAGTGGAGTGGCGTGGCGGAGTGGAGTGGCGTGGCGGAGTGGAGTGGCGTGGCGGAGTGGAGTGGCATGGCGTTGCAGAGTGGAGTGGCGTGGCGTTGCAGAGTGGAGTGGAGTGGCGTTGCAGAGTGGAGTGGAGTGGCGTTGCAGAGTGGAGTGGAGTGGCGTTGCAGAGTGGAGTGGCATGGCGTTGCAGAGTGGAGTGGCGTGGCGTTGCAGAGTGGAGTGGAGTGGCGTTGCAGAGTGGAGTGGAGTGGCGTTGCAGAGTGGAGTGGAGTGGCGTTGCAGAGTGGAGTGGAGTGGCGTTGCAGAGTGGAGTGGAGTGGCGTTGCAGAGTGGAGTGGAGTGGCGTTGCAGAGTGGAGTGGAGTGGCGTTGCAGAGTGGAGTGGAGTGGCGTTGCGGAGTGGAGTGGAGTGGAGTGGCGTTGCGGAGTGGAGTGGAGTGGCGTTGCGGAGTGGCGTTGCGGAGTGGAGTGGAGTGGCGTTGCAGAGTGGAGTGGAGTGGCGTTGCAGAGTGGAGTGGAGTGGCATTGCGGAGTGGAGTGGAGTGGCGTTGCGGAGTGGAGTGGAGTGGCGTTGCGGAGTGGAGTGGAGTGGCGTTGCGGAGTGGAGTGGAGTGGCGTTGCGGAGTGGAGTGGAGTGGAGTGGCGTTGCAGAGTGGAGTGGAGTGGCGTTGCAGAGTGGAGTGGAGTGGCGTTGCAGAGTGGAGTGGAGTGGCGTTGCGGAGTGGAGTGGAGTGGAGTGGCGTTGCGGAGTGGAGTGGAGTGGCGTTGCGGAGTGGCGTTGCGGAGTGGAGTGGCGTTGCAGAGTGGAGTGGAGTGGCGTTGCAGAGTGGAGTGGAGTGGCGTTGCAGAGTGGAGTGGAGTGGCATTGCGGAGTGGAGTGGCGTTGCGGAGTGGAGTGGAGTGGCGTTGCGGAGTGGAGTGGAGTGGCGTTGCGGAGTGGAGTGGAGTGGAGTGGCGTTGCGGAGTGGAGTGGCGTTGCAGAGTGGAGTGGAGTGGCGTTGCAGAGTGGAGTGGAGTGGCGTTGCAGAGTGGAGTGGAGTGGCATTGCAGAGTGGAGTGGAGTGGCGTTGCAGAGTGGAGTGGAGTGGCGTTGCAGAGTGGAGTGGAGTGGCGTTGCGGAGTGGCGTTGTGGAGTGGCGTTGCGGAGTGGAGTGGCGTGGCGGAGTGGAGTGGCGGAGTGGAGTGGCGTGGCGGAGTGGAGTGGCGGAGTGGAGTGGCGGAGTGGAGTGGCGGAGTGGAGTGGAGTGGCGTTGCAGAGTGGAGTGGAGTGGCGTTGCAGAGTGGAGTGGAGTGGCGTTGCAGAGTGGAGTGGAGTGGCGTTGCGGAGTGGCGTTGCGGAGTGGAGTGGCGTTGCGGAGTGGAGTGGCGTGGCGGAGTGGAGTGGAGTGGAGTGGCGTTGTGGAGTGGCGTTGCAGAGTGGAGTGGAGTTGCGGAGTGGCGTTGTGGAGTGGCGTTGCGGAGTGGAGTGGCGTTGCGGAGTGGAGTGGCGTGGCGGAGTGGAGTGGCGTTGTGGAGTGGAGTGGCGTTGTGGAGTGGCGTTGCAGAGTGGAGTGGAGTTGCGGAGTGGCGTTGTGGAGTGGCGTTGTGGAGTGGAGTGGCGTTGCGGAGTGGCGTTGCGGAGTGGAGTGGAGTGGCGTTGCAGAGTGGAGTGGAGTGGCGTTGCGGAGTGGCGTTGCGGAGTGGAGTGGAGTGGCGTTGCGGAGTGGAGTGGCGTTGCAGAGTGGAGTGGAGTGGCGTTGCAGAGTGGAGTGGAGTGGCGTTGCAGAGTGGAGTGGCGTTGCGGAGTGGAGTGGCGTTGCGGAGTGGAGTGGCGTTGCGGAGTGGAGTGGCGTGGCGGAGTGGAGTGGCGTGGCGGAGTGGAGTGGCGTGGCGGAGTGGAGTGGCGTGGCGGAGTGGAGTGGCGTGGCGGAGTGGAGTGGCGTGGCGGAGTGGAGTGGCGTTGCAGAGTGGAGTGGCGTTGCAGAGTGGAGTGGCGTTGCAGAGTGGAGTGGCGTTGCAGAGTGGAGTGGCGTTGCAGAGTGGAGTGGAGTGGCGTTGTGGAGTGGCGTTGCGGAGTGGCGTTGCGGAGTGGCGTTGCGGAGTGGAGTGGAGTGGCGTTGCGAAGTGGCGTTGCGGAGTGGAGTGGAGTGGCGTTGCGGAGTGGCGTTGCGGAGTGGAGTGGAGTGGCGTTGCAGAGTGGAGTGGAGTGGCGTTGCGGAGTGGCGTTGTGGAGTGGAGTGGCGTTGCAGAGTGGAGTGGCGTTGCGGAGTGGCGTTGTGGAGTGGAGTGGCGTTGCAGAGTGGAGTGGCGTTGCAGAGTGGAGTGGAGTGGCGTTGCGGAGTTGTGGAGTGGAGTGGCGTTGCAGAGTGGAGTGGAGTGGCGTTGCGGAGTGGCGTTGCGGAGTGGAGTGGCGTTGCGGAGTGGCGTTGCGGAGTGGAGTGGAGTGGAGTGGAGTGGCGTGGCGGAGTGGAGTGGCGTGGCGGAGTGGAGTGGCGTGGCGGAGTGGAGTGGCGTGGCGGAGTGGAGTGGCGTGGCGGAGTGGAGTGGAGTGGCGTTGCAGAGTGGAGTGGAGTGGCGTTGCAGAGTGGAGTGGAGTGGCGTTGCAGAGTGGAGTGGAGTGGCGTTGCAGAGTGGAGTGGAGTGGCGTTGCAGAGTGGAGTGGAGTGGCGTTGCAGAGTGGAGTGGAGTGGCGTTGCAGAGTGGAGTGGAGTGGCGTTGCGGAGTGGCGTTGCGGAGTGGAGTGGAGTGGAGTGGAGTGGCGTGGCGGAGTGGAGTGGCGTGGCGGAGTGGAGTGGAGTGGCGTTGCAGAGTGGAGTGGAGTGGCGTTGCAGAGTGGAGTGGAGTGGCGTTGCAGAGTGGAGTGGAGTGGCGTTGCAGAGTGGAGTGGAGTGGCGTTGCAGAGTGGAGTGGAGTGGCGTTGCAGAGTGGAGTGGAGTGGCGTTGCAGAGTGGAGTGGAGTGGCGTTGCAGAGTGGAGTGGAGTGGCGTTGCGGAGTGGCGTTGTGGAGTGGAGTGGCGTTGCAGAGTGGAGTGGCGTTGCGGAGTGGCGTTGTGGAGTGGAGTGGCGTTGCAGAGTGGAGTGGAGTGGCGTTGTGGAGTGGAGTGGCGTTGCAGAGTGGAGTGGAGTGGCGTTGCGGAGTGGCGTTGTGGAGTGGAGTGGCGTTGCGGAGTGGCGTTGTGGAGTGGAGTGGAGTTGCGGAGTGGCGTTGCGGAGTGGAGTGGAGTTGCGGGGTGGCGTTGTGGAGTGGAGTGGCGTTGCAGAGTGGAGTGGAGTGGCGTTGCAGAGTGGAGTGGAGTGGCGTTGCAGAGTGGAGTGGAGTGGCGTTGCAGAGTGGAGTGGAGTGGCGTTGCAGAGTGGAGTGGAGTGGCGTTGCAGAGTGGAGTGGAGTGGCGTTGCAGAGTGGAGTGGAGTGGCGTTGCAGAGTGGAGTGGAGTGGCGTTGCAGAGTGGAGTGGAGTGGCGTTGCAGAGTGGAGTGGAGTGGCGTTGCAGAGTGGAGTGGAGTGGCGTTGCAGAGTGGAGTGGAGTGGCGTTGCAGAGTGGAGTGGAGTGGCGTTGCAGAGTGGAGTGGAGTGGCGTTGCAGAGTGGAGTGGCGTTGCAGAGTGGAGTGGAGTGGCGTTGCAGAGTGGAGTGGAGTGGCGTTGCAGAGTGGAGTGGCGTTGCAGAGTGGAGTGGCGTTGCGGAGTGGCGCGGCGGAGTGGAGTGGCGTGGCGGAGTGGAGTGGCGTGGCGGAGTGGAGTGGAGTGGCGTTGCGGAGTGGCGTTGCGGAGTGGAGTGGAGTGGCGTTGCGGAGTGGAGTGGAGTGGCGTTGCAGAGTGGAGTGGAGTGGCGTTGCAGAGTGGAGTGGAGTGGCGTTGCAGAGTGGAGTGGCGTTGCAGAGTGGAGTGGAGTGGCGTTGCAGAGTGGAGTGGAGTGGCGTTGCAGAGTGGAGTGGAGTGGCGTTGCAGAGTGGAGTGGAGTGGCGTTGCAGAGTGGAGTGGAGTGGCGTTGCAGAGTGGCGTTGCAGAGTGGAGTGGAGTGGCGTTGCAGAGTGGAGTGGAGTGGCGTTGCAGAGTGGAGTGGAGTGGCGTTGCAGAGTGGAGTGGAGTGGCGTTGCAGAGTGGAGTGGAGTGGCGTTGCAGAGTGGAGTGGCGTGGCGTGGCGGAGTGGCGGAGTGGAGTGGCGTTGTGGAGTGGCGTGGCGGAGTGGCGTGGCGGAGTGGAGTGGAGTGGCGTTGCGGAGTGGCGTTGCGGAGTGGCGTTGCGGAGTGGAGTGGAGTGGAGTGGAGTGGAGTGGCGTTGCGGAGTGGAGTGGCGTGGCGGAGTGGAGTGGCGTGGCGGAGTGGAGTGGAGTGGCGTTGCAGAGTGGAGTGGAGTGGCGTTGCAGAGTGGAGTGGAGTGGCGTTGCGGAGTGGCGTTGCGGAGTGGAGTGGAGTGGAGTGGAGTGGAGTGGAGTGGCGTGGCGGAGTGGAGTGGCGTGGCGGAGTGGAGTGGCGTGGCGGAGTGGAGTGGAGTGGCGTTGCAGAGTGGAGTGGAGTGGCGTTGCAGAGTGGAGTGGCGTTGCAGAGTGGAGTGGAGTGGCGTTGCAGAGTGGAGTGGAGTGGCGTTGCAGAGTGGAGTGGAGTGGCGTTGCAGAGTGGAGTGGAGTGGCGTTGCAGAGTGGAGTGGAGTGGCGTTGCAGAGTGGAGTGGAGTGGCGTTGCAGAGTGGAGTGGAGTGGCGTTGCAGAGTGGAGTGGAGTGGCGTTGCAGAGTGGAGTGGAGTGGCGTTGCAGAGTGGAGTGGAGTGGCGTTGCAGAGTGGAGTGGAGTGGCGTTGCAGAGTGGAGTGGAGTGGCGTTGCAGAGTGGAGTGGAGTGGCGTTGCAGAGTGGAGTGGAGTGGCGTTGCAGAGTGGAGTGGAGTGGCGTTGCAGAGTGGAGTGGAGTGGCGTTGCAGAGTGGAGTGGAGTGGCGTTGCGGAGTGGAGTGGCGTTGCAGAGTGGAGTGGAGTGGCGTTGCAGAGTGGAGTGGCGTTGCAGAGTGGAGTGGAGTGGCGTTGCAGAGTGGCGTGGCGGAGTGGAGTGGAGTGGCGTTGCAGAGTGGAGTGGAGTGGCGTTGCAGAGTGGAGTGGAGTGGCGTTGCAGAGTGGAGTGGAGTGGCGTTGCAGAGTGGAGTGGAGTGGCGTTGCAGAGTGGAGTGGAGTGGCGTTGCAGAGTGGAGTGGAGTGGCGTTGCAGAGTGGAGTGGAGTGGCGTTGCAGAGTGGAGTGGAGTGGCGTTGCAGAGTGGAGTGGAGTGGCGTTGCAGAGTGGAGTGGAGTGGCGTTGCAGAGTGGAGTGGAGTGGCGTTGCAGAGTGGAGTGGAGTGGCGTTGCGGAGTGGAGTGGCGTTGCAGAGTGGAGTGGCGTTGCAGAGTGGAGTGGCGTTGCAGAGTGGAGTGGCGTTGCAGAGTGGAGTGGCGTTGCAGAGTGGAGTGGAGTTGCAGAGTGGAGTGGCGTTGCAGAGTGGAGTGGCGTTGCGGAGTGGAGTGGCGTGGCGGAGTGGCGTGGCGGAGTGGAGTGGCGTGGCGGAGTGGAGTGGCGTTGCAGAGTGGAGTGGAGTGGCGTTGCAGAGTGGAGTGGAGTGGCGTTGCAGAGTGGAGTGGCGTTGTGGAGTGGAGTGGCGTGGCGTTGCGGAGTGGAGTGGAGTGGAGTGGAGTGGAGTGGCGTTGCAGAGTGGAGTGGCGTTGCAGAGTGGAGTGGAGTGGCGTTGCAGAGTGGAGTGGCGTTGTGGAGTGGAGTGGCGTTGCAGAGTGGAGTGGCGTTGCAGAGTGGAGTGGCGTTGCAGAGTGGAGTGGCGTTGCAGAGTGGAGTGGAGTGGCGTTGCAGAGTGGAGTGGCGTGGCGGAGTGGAGTGGAGTGGAGTGGCGTGGCGGAGTGGAGTGGCGTGGCGTGGAGTGGAGTGGAGTGGAGTGGAGTGGCGTTGCGGAGTGGAGTGGAGTGGAGTGGAGTGGAGTGGAGTGGAGTGGAGTGGAGTGGAGTGGCGTTGCGGAGTGGCGTTGCAGAGTGGAGTGGAGTGGCGTTGCGGAGTGGCGTTGCGGAGTGGAGTGGAGTGGCGTTGCGGAGTGGAGTGGAGTTGCGGAGTGGAGTGGAGTGGCGTTGCGGAGTGGAGTGGAGTGGCGTTGCGGAGTGGAGTGGCGTTGCAGAGTGGAGTGGAGTGGCGTTGCGGAGTGGCGTTGCGGAGTGGAGTGGAGTGGCGTTGCGGAGTGGAGTGGCGTTGCGGAGTGGAGTGGCGTTGCGTTGCAGAGTGGAGTGGAGTGGCGTTGCAGAGTGGAGTGGAGTGGCGTTGCAGAGTGGAGTGGCATTGCGGAGTGGAGTGGAGTGGCGTTGCGGAGTGGAGTGGAGTGGAGTGGAGTGGAGTGGAGTGGCATTGTGGAGTGGAGTGGCGTTGCGGAGTGGAGTGGCGTTGCGGAGTGGAGTGGCGTTGCGGAGTGGAGTGGCGTTGCAGAGTGGAGTGGAGTGGCGTTGCGGAGTGGCGTTGCGGAGTGGAGTGGCGGAGTGGAGTGGCGGAGTGGCGGAGTGGAGTGGCGTGGCGGAGTGGAGTGGCGTGGCGGAGTGGAGTGGCGTGGCGGAGTGGAGTGGCGTGGCGGAGTGGAGTGGCGTGGCGGAGTGGAGTGGCGGAGTGGAGTGGCGTTGCAGAGTGGAGTGGAGTGGCGTTGCAGAGTGGAGTGGAGTGGCGTTGCAGAGTGGAGTGGAGTGGCGTTGCAGAGTGGAGTGGAGTGGCGTTGCAGAGTGGAGTGGAGTGGCGTTGCGGAGTGGCGTTGCGGAGTGGAGTGGCGGAGTGGAGTGGCGGAGTGGAGTGGCGTGGCGGAGTGGAGTGGCGTGGCGGAGTGGAGTGGCGTGGCGGAGTGGAGTGGCGTGGCGGAGTGGAGTGGCGTGGCGGAGTGGAGTGGCGTGGCGGAGTGGAGTGGCGGAGTGGAGTGGCGTTGCAGAGTGGAGTGGAGTGGCGTTGCAGAGTGGAGTGGAGTGGCGTTGCAGAGTGGAGTGGAGTGGCGTTGCAGAGTGGAGTGGAGTGGCGTTGCGGAGTGGCGTTGCGGAGTGGAGTGGCGTGGCGGAGTGGAGTGGCGTGGCGGAGTGGAGTGGCGTGGCGGAGTGGAGTGGCGTGGCGGAGTGGAGTGGCGTTGCAGAGTGGAGTGGAGTGGCGTTGCAGAGTGGAGTGGAGTGGCGTTGCAGAGTGGAGTGGAGTGGCGTTGCAGAGTGGAGTGGAGTGGCGTTGCAGAGTGGAGTGGAGTGGCGTTGCAGAGTGGAGTGGAGTGGCGTTGCAGAGTGGAGTGGAGTGGCGTTGCAGAGTGGAGTGGCGTTGCAGAGTGGAGTGGAGTGGCGTTGCAGAGTGGAGTGGAGTGGCGTTGCGGAGTGGAGTGGAGTGGAGTGGCGTTGCGGAGTGGAGTGGAGTGGAGTGGCGTTGCGGAGTGGAGTGGAGTGGCGTTGCGGAGTGGAGTGGAGTGGCGTTGCGGAGTGGAGTGGAGTGGCGTTGCGGAGTGGAGTGGCGTTGCAGAGTGGAGTGGCGTTGCAGAGTGGAGTGGAGTGGCGTTGCAGAGTGGAGTGGAGTGGCGTTGCAGAGTGGAGTGGAGTGGCGTTGCAGAGTGGAGTGGAGTGGCGTTGCAGAGTGGAGTGGAGTGGCGTTGCAGAGTGGAGTGGAGTGGCGTTGCGGAGTGGAGTGGCGTTGCGGAGTGGAGTGGCGTTGCAGAGTGGAGTGGAGTGGCGTTGCGGAGTGGCGTTGCGGAGTGGAGTGGCGGAGTGGAGTGGCGGAGTGGCGGAGTGGAGTGGCGTGGCGGAGTGGAGTGGCGTGGCGGAGTGGAGTGGCGTGGCGGAGTGGAGTGGCGTGGCGGAGTGGAGTGGCGTGGCGGAGTGGAGTGGCGGAGTGGAGTGGCGTTGCAGAGTGGAGTGGAGTGGCGTTGCAGAGTGGAGTGGAGTGGCGTTGCAGAGTGGAGTGGAGTGGCGTTGCAGAGTGGAGTGGAGTGGCGTTGCAGAGTGGAGTGGAGTGGCGTTGCGGAGTGGCGTTGCGGAGTGGAGTGGCGGAGTGGAGTGGCGGAGTGGAGTGGCGTGGCGGAGTGGAGTGGCGTGGCGGAGTGGAGTGGCGTGGCGGAGTGGAGTGGCGTGGCGGAGTGGAGTGGCGTGGCGGAGTGGAGTGGCGTGGCGGAGTGGAGTGGCGGAGTGGAGTGGCGTTGCAGAGTGGAGTGGAGTGGCGTTGCAGAGTGGAGTGGAGTGGCGTTGCAGAGTGGAGTGGAGTGGCGTTGCAGAGTGGAGTGGAGTGGCGTTGCGGAGTGGCGTTGCGGAGTGGAGTGGCGTGGCGGAGTGGAGTGGCGTGGCGGAGTGGAGTGGCGTGGCGGAGTGGAGTGGCGTTGCAGAGTGGAGTGGAGTGGCGTTGCAGAGTGGAGTGGAGTGGCGTTGCAGAGTGGAGTGGAGTGGCGTTGCAGAGTGGAGTGGAGTGGCGTTGCAGAGTGGAGTGGAGTGGCGTTGCAGAGTGGAGTGGAGTGGCGTTGCAGAGTGGAGTGGAGTGGCGTTGCAGAGTGGAGTGGCGTTGCAGAGTGGAGTGGAGTGGCGTTGCAGAGTGGAGTGGAGTGGCGTTGCGGAGTGGAGTGGAGTGGAGTGGCGTTGCGGAGTGGAGTGGAGTGGAGTGGCGTTGCGGAGTGGAGTGGAGTGGCGTTGCGGAGTGGAGTGGAGTGGCGTTGCGGAGTGGAGTGGAGTGGCGTTGCGGAGTGGAGTGGCGTTGCAGAGTGGAGTGGCGTTGCAGAGTGGAGTGGAGTGGCGTTGCAGAGTGGAGTGGAGTGGCGTTGCAGAGTGGAGTGGAGTGGCGTTGCAGAGTGGAGTGGAGTGGCGTTGCAGAGTGGAGTGGAGTGGCGTTGCAGAGTGGAGTGGAGTGGCGTTGCAGAGTGGAGTGGAGTGGCGTTGCGGAGTGGCGTTGTGGAGTGGCGTTGCGGAGTGGAGTGGCGTGGCGGAGTGGCGTGGCGGAGTGGAGTGGCGGAGTGGAGTGGCGTGGCGGAGTGGAGTGGAGTGGAGTGGCGTTGCAGAGTGGAGTGGAGTGGCGTTGCAGAGTGGAGTGGCGTTGCAGAGTGGAGTGGAGTGGCGTTGCAGAGTGGAGTGGAGTGGCGTTGCAGAGTGGAGTGGAGTGGCGTTGCGGAGTGGCGTTGCGGAGTGGAGTGGCGTTGCAGAGTGGAGTGGCGTGGCGGAGTGGCGTGGCGGAGTGGAGTGGCGGAGTGGAGTGGCGTGGCGGAGTGGAGTGGAGTGGAGTGGCGTTGCAGAGTGGAGTGGAGTGGCGTTGCAGAGTGGAGTGGCGTTGCAGAGTGGAGTGGAGTGGCGTTGCAGAGTGGAGTGGAGTGGCGTTGCAGAGTGGAGTGGAGTGGCGTTGCGGAGTGGCGTTGCGGAGTGGAGTGGCGTTGCGGAGTGGAGTGGCGTTGCGGAGTGGAGTGGCGTGGCGGAGTGGAGTGGAGTGGCGGAGTGGAGTGGAGTGGAGTGGCGTTGTGGAGTGGCGTTGCAGAGTGGAGTGGAGTTGCGGAGTGGCGTTGTGGAGTGGCGTTGCAGAGTGGAGTGGCGTTGCGGAGTGGAGTGGCGTGGCGGAGTGGAGTGGCGTTGTGGAGTGGAGTGGCGTTGTGGAGTGGCGTTGTGGAGTGGAGTTGCGGAGTGGCGTTGTGGAGTGGCGTTGTGGAGTGGAGTGGCGTTGCGGAGTGGCGTTGCGGAGTGGAGTGGAGTGGCGTTGCAGAGTGGAGTGGAGTGGCGTTGCGGAGTGGAGTGGAGTGGCGTTGCGGAGTGGAGTGGCGTTGCAGAGTGGAGTGGAGTGGCGTTGCAGAGTGGAGTGGAGTGGCGTTGCAGAGTGGAGTGGAGTGGCGTTGCAGAGTGGAGTGGCGTTGCGGAGTGGAGTGGCGTTGTGGAGTGGAGTGGCGTTGCGGAGTGGAGTGGCGTGGCGGAGTGGAGTGGCGTGGCGGAGTGGAGTGGCGTGGCGGAGTGGAGTGGCGTTGCAGAGTGGAGTGGCGTTGCAGAGTGGAGTGGCGTTGCAGAGTGGAGTGGCGTTGCAGAGTGGAGTGGCGTTGCAGAGTGGAGTGGAGTGGCGTTGCGGAGTGGCGTTGCGGAGTGGCGTTGCGGAGTGGAGTGGAGTGGCGTTGCGAAGTGGCGTTGCGGAGTGGAGTGGAGTGGCGTTGCGGAGTGGCGTTGCGGAGTGGAGTGGAGTGGCGTTGCAGAGTGGAGTGGCGTTGCGGAGTGGCGTTGTGGAGTGGAGTGGCGTTGCAGAGTGGAGTGGCGTTGCGGAGTGGCGTTGTGGAGTGGAGTGGCGTTGTGGAGTGGAGTGGCGTTGCAGAGTGGAGTGGCGTTGCAGAGTGGAGTGGAGTGGCGTTGCGGAGTGGAGTGGCGTTGCGGAGTTGTGGAGTGGAGTGGCGTTGCAGAGTGGAGTGGAGTGGCGTTGCGGAGTGGAGTGGCGTTGCGGAGTTGTGGAGTGGAGTGGCGTTGCAGAGTGGAGTGGAGTGGCGTTGTGGAGTGGAGTGGCGTTGCAGAGTGGAGTGGAGTTGCGGAGTGGCGTTGTGGAGTGGAGTGGCGTTGCAGAGTGGAGTGGAGTTGCGGAGTGGCGTTGTGGAGTGGAGTGGCGTTGCAGAGTGGAGTGGAGTGGCGTTGCGGAGTGGC
This sequence comes from Lissotriton vulgaris, assembly GCF_964263255.1. Classification (NCBI taxonomy): domain Eukaryota; kingdom Metazoa; phylum Chordata; class Amphibia; order Caudata; family Salamandridae; genus Lissotriton; species Lissotriton vulgaris. The sequence continues at coordinate 56,277 of NW_028248667.1, forward strand.
GTTGTGGAGTGGAGTGGCGTTGCGGAGTGGCATTGTGGAGTGGAGTGGAGTTGCGGAGTGGCGTTGCGGAGTGGAGTGGAGTTGCGGGGTGGCGTTGTGGAGTGGAGTGGCGTTGCAGAGTGGAGTGGAGTTGCGGAGTGGCGTTGTGGAGTGGCGTTGCAGAGTGGAGTGGAGTTGCGGAGTGGCGTTGTGGAGTGGAGTGGCGTTGTGGAGTGGAGTGGCGTTGCAGAGTGGAGTGGCGTTGCGGAGTGGCATTGTGGAGTGGAGTGGCGTTGCAGAGTGGAGTGGCGTTGCGGAGTGGCGTTGTGGAGTGGCGTTGCAGAGTGGAGTGGAGTTGCGGAGTCGCGTTGTGGAGTGGAGTGGCGTTGCAGAGTGGAGTGGAGTGGCGTTGCGGAGTGGCGTTGTGGAGTGGAGTGGCGTTGCGTTGTGGAGTGGAGTGGCGTTGCAGAGTGGAGTGGAGTGGCGTTGCAGAGTGGAGTGGAGTGGCGTTGCAGAGTGGAGTGGAGTGGAGTGGCGTTATGGAGTGGCGTTGCGGAGTGGAGTGGCGTTGCGGAGTGGAGTGGCGTTGCGGAGTGGAGTGGCGTTGCGGAGCGGAGTGGCGTTGCGGAGCGGAGTGGCGTTGCGGAGCGGAGTGGCGTTGCGGAGCGGAGTGGCGTTGCGGAGCGGAGTGGCGTTGCGGAGCGGAGTGGCGTTGCGGAGCGGAGTGGCGTTGCGGAGTGGCGTTGCGGAGTGGCGTTGCGGAGTGGCGTTGCGGAGTGGAGTGGAGTGGCGTTGCAGAGTGGAGTGGCGTTGCAGAGTGGAGTGGAGTGGCGTTGCAGAGTGGAGTGGAGTGGCGTTGCAGAGTGGAGTGGAGTGGCGTTGCAGAGTGGAGTGGAGTGGCGTTGCAGAGTGGAGTGGAGTGGCGTTGCAGAGTGGAGTGGAGTGGCGTTGCAGAGTGGAGTGGAGTGGCGTTGCAGAGTGGAGTGGAGTGGAGTGGCGTTGCAGAGTGGAGTGGAGTGGCGTTGCAGAGTGGAGTGGAGTGGCGTTGCAGAGTGGAGTGGAGTGGCGTTGCAGAGTGGAGTGGAGTGGCGTTGCAGAGTGGAGTGGAGTGGCGTTGCAGAGTGGAGTGGAGTGGCGTTGCAGAGTGGAGTGGAGTGGCGTTGCAGAGTGGAGTGGAGTGGCGTTGCAGAGTGGAGTGGAGTGGCGTTGCAGAGTGGAGTGGAGTGGCGTTGCGGAGTGGCGTTGCGGAGTGGAGTGGCGTTGCGGAGTGGAGTGGAGTGGAGTGGCGTTGCGGAGTGGCGTTGCGGAGTGGAGTGGAGTGGCGGAGTGGAGTGGAGTTGCGGAGTGGCGTTGCAGAGTGGAGTGGAGTGGAGTTGCGGAGTGGCGTGGCGTTGCAGAGTGGAGTGGAGTGGCGTTGCGGAGTGGCGTTGCAGAGTGGAGTGGAGTGGCGTTGCGGAGTGGCGTTGCGGAGTGGAGTGGAGTGGCGTTGCGGAGTGGAGTGGCGTTGCGGAGTGGAGTGGAGTGGCGTTGCAGAGTGGAGTGGAGTGGCGTTGCAGAGTGGAGTGGAGTGGCGTTGCAGAGTGGAGTGGAGTGGCGGAGCGGAGTGGCGTGGCGGAGTGGAGTGGCGTGGCGGAGTGGAGTGGCGTGGCGGAGTGGAGTGGAGTGGAGTGGCGTTGCAGAGTGGAGTGGAGTGGCGTTGCAGAGTGGAGTGGAGTGGCGTTGCAGAGTGGAGTGGAGTGGCGTTGCAGAGTGGAGTGGAGTGGCGTTGCAGAGTGGAGTGGAGTGGCGTTGCAGAGTGGAGTGGAGTGGCGTTGCAGAGTGGAGTGGAGTGGCGTTGCGGAGTGGCGTTGTGGAGTGGAGTGGCGTTGCAGAGTGGAGTGGCGTTGCGGAGTGGCGTTGTGGAGTGGAGTGGCGTTGCAGAGTGGAGTGGAGTGGCGTTGTGGAGTGGAGTGGCGTTGCAGAGTGGAGTGGAGTGGCGTTGCGGAGTGGCGTTGTGGAGTGGAGTGGCGTTGCGGAGTGGCGTTGTGGAGTGGAGTGGAGTTGCGGAGTGGCGTTGCGGAGTGGAGTGGAGTTGCGGGGTGGCGTTGTGGAGTGGAGTGGCGTTGCAGAGTGGAGTGGAGTGGCGTTGCAGAGTGGAGTGGAGTGGCGTTGCAGAGTGGAGTGGAGTGGCGTTGCAGAGTGGAGTGGAGTGGCGTTGCAGAGTGGAGTGGAGTGGCGTTGCAGAGTGGAGTGGAGTGGCGTTGCAGAGTGGAGTGGAGTGGCGTTGCAGAGTGGAGTGGAGTGGCGTTGCAGAGTGGAGTGGAGTGGCGTTGCAGAGTGGAGTGGAGTGGCGTTGCAGAGTGGAGTGGAGTGGCGTTGCAGAGTGGAGTGGAGTGGCGTTGCAGAGTGGAGTGGAGTGGCGTTGCAGAGTGGAGTGGAGTGGCGTTGCAGAGTGGAGTGGCGTTGCAGAGTGGAGTGGAGTGGCGTTGCAGAGTGGAGTGGAGTGGCGTTGCAGAGTGGAGTGGAGTGGCGTTGCAGAGTGGAGTGGCGTTGCGGAGTGGCGCGGCGGAGTGGAGTGGCGTGGCGGAGTGGAGTGGCGTGGCGGAGTGGAGTGGAGTGGCGTTGCGGAGTGGCGTTGCGGAGTGGAGTGGAGTGGCGTTGCGGAGTGGAGTGGAGTGGCGTTGCAGAGTGGAGTGGAGTGGCGTTGCAGAGTGGAGTGGAGTGGCGTTGCAGAGTGGAGTGGAGTGGCGTTGCAGAGTGGAGTGGCGTTGCAGAGTGGAGTGGAGTGGCGTTGCAGAGTGGAGTGGAGTGGCGTTGCAGAGTGGAGTGGAGTGGCGTTGCAGAGTGGAGTGGAGTGGCGTTGCAGAGTGGAGTGGAGTGGCGTTGCAGAGTGGAGTGGAGTGGCGTTGCAGAGTGGAGTGGAGTGGAGTGGAGTGGCGTTGCAGAGTGGAGTGGAGTGGCGTTGCAGAGTGGAGTGGAGTGGCGTTGCAGAGTGGAGTGGAGTGGCGTTGCAGAGTGGCGTTGCAGAGTGGAGTGGAGTGGCGTTGCAGAGTGGAGTGGAGTGGCGTTGCAGAGTGGAGTGGAGTGGCGTTGCAGAGTGGAGTGGAGTGGCGTTGCAGAGTGGAGTGGAGTGGCGTTGCGGAGTGGCGTGGCGTGGCGGAGTGGCGGAGTGGAGTGGAGTGGCGTTGCAGAGTGGAGTGGAGTGGCGTTGCAGAGTGGAGTGGAGTGGCGTTGCAGAGTGGAGTGGAGTGGCGTTGCGGAGTGGAGTGGCGTTGTGGAGTGGCGTGGCGGAGTGGCGTGGCGGAGTGGAGTGGAGTGGCGTTGCGGAGTGGCGTTGCGGAGTGGAGTGGAGTGGAGTGGAGTGGCGTTGCGGAGTGGAGTGGCGTGGCGGAGTGGAGTGGCGTGGCGGAGTGGAGTGGAGTGGCGTTGCAGAGTGGAGTGGAGTGGCGTTGCAGAGTGGAGTGGAGTGGCGTTGCAGAGTGGAGTGGAGTGGCGTTGCAGAGTGGAGTGGAGTGGCGTTGCGGAGTGGCGTTGCGGAGTGGAGTGGAGTGGAGTGGAGTGGAGTGGAGTGGCGTGGCGTGGCGGAGTGGAGTGGCGTGGCGGAGTGGAGTGGCGTGGCGGAGTGGAGTGGAGTGGCGTTGCAGAGTGGAGTGGAGTGGCGTTGCAGAGTGGAGTGGAGTGGCGTTGCAGAGTGGAGTGGAGTGGCGTTGCAGAGTGGAGTGGAGTGGCGTTGCAGAGTGGAGTGGAGTGGCGTTGCAGAGTGGAGTGGAGTGGCGTTGCAGAGTGGAGTGGAGTGGCGTTGCAGAGTGGAGTGGAGTGGCGTTGCAGAGTGGAGTGGAGTGGCGTTGCAGAGTGGAGTGGAGTGGCGTTGCAGAGTGGAGTGGAGTGGCGTTGCAGAGTGGAGTGGAGTGGCGTTGCAGAGTGGAGTGGAGTGGCGTTGCAGAGTGGAGTGGAGTGGCGTTGCAGAGTGGAGTGGAGTGGCGTTGCAGAGTGGAGTGGAGTGGCGTTGCAGAGTGGAGTGGAGTGGCGTTGCAGAGTGGAGTGGAGTGGCGTTGCAGAGTGGAGTGGAGTGGCGTTGCAGAGTGGAGTGGAGTGGCGTTGCAGAGTGGAGTGGAGTGGCGTTGCAGAGTGGAGTGGAGTGGCGTTGCAGAGTGGAGTGGAGTGGCGTTGCAGAGTGGAGTGGAGTGGCGTTGCAGAGTGGAGTGGAGTGGCGTTGCAGAGTGGAGTGGAGTGGCGTTGCAGAGTGGAGTGGAGTGGCGTTGCAGAGTGGAGTGGAGTGGCGTTGCAGAGTGGAGTGGAGTGGCGTTGCAGAGTGGAGTGGCGTTGCAGAGTGGAGTGGCGTTGCAGAGTGGAGTGGAGTGGCGTTGCAGAGTGGAGTGGCGTTGCGGAGTGGAGTGGCGTTGCGGAGTGGAGTGGCGTGGCGGAGTGGAGTGGCGGAGTGGAGTGGCGTGGCGGAGTGGAGTGGCGTTGCAGAGTGGAGTGGAGTGGCGTTGCAGAGTGGAGTGGAGTGGCGTTGCAGAGTGGCGTGGCGTTGCGGAGTGGAGTGGAGTGGAGTGGAGTGGCGTTGCAGAGTGGAGTGGCGTTGCAGAGTGGAGTGGAGTGGCGTTGCAGAGTGGAGTGGCGTTGCAGAGTGGAGTGGAGTGGCGTTGCAGAGTGGAGTGGCGTTGCAGAGTGGAGTGGCGTTGCAGAGTGGAGTGGCGTTGCAGAGTGGAGTGGCGTTGCAGAGTGGAGTGGAGTGGCGTTGCAGAGTGGAGTGGCGTGGCGGAGTGGCGTGGAGTGGAGTGGCGTGGCGGAGTGGCGTGGCGGAGTGGAGTGGCGTGGCGTGGAGTGGAGTGGAGTGGAGTGGAGTGGCGTTGCGGAGTGGAGTGGAGTGGAGTGGAGTGGCGGAGTGGAGTGGCGTTGCGGAGTGGCGTTGCAGAGTGGAGTGGAGTGGCGTTGCGGAGTGGCGTTGCGGAGTGGAGTGGAGTGGCGTTGCGGAGTGGAGTGGAGTGGCGTTGCGGAGTGGAGTGGAGTGGCGTTGCGGAGTGGAGTGGAGTTGCGGAGTGGAGTGGAGTGGCGTTGCGGAGTGGAGTGGAGTGGCGTTGCGGAGTGGAGTGGCGTTGCAGAGTGGAGTGGAGTGGCGTTGCGGAGTGGCGTTGCGGAGTGGAGTGGAGTGGCGTTGCGGAGTGGAGTGGCGTTGCGGAGTGGAGTGGAGTGGCGTTGCAGAGTGGAGTGGAGTGGCGTTGCAGAGTGGAGTGGAGTGGCGTTGCAGAGTGGAGTGGAGTGGCGTTGCAGAGTGGAGTGGAGTGGCGTTGCGGAGTGGAGTGGAGTGGAGTGGCATTGTGGAGTGGAGTGGCGTTGCGGAGTGGAGTGGAGTGGCGTTGCGGAGTGGAGTGGCGTTGCGGAGTGGAGTGGCGTTGCAGAGTGGAGTGGAGTGGCGTTGCGGAGTGGAGTGGCGTTGCAGAGTGGAGTGGAGTGGCGTTGCGGAGTGGCGTTGCGGAGTGGAGTGGCGGAGTGGAGTGGCGGAGTGGCGGAGTGGAGTGGCGTGGCGGAGTGGAGTGGCGTGGCGGAGTGGAGTGGCGTGGCGTGGCGGAGTGGAGTGGAGTGGCGTGGCGGAGTGGAGTGGAGTGGCGGAGTGGAGTGGCGGAGTGGAGTGGCGTTGCAGAGTGGAGTGGAGTGGCGTTGCAGAGTGGAGTGGAGTGGCGTTGCAGAGTGGAGTGGAGTGGCGTTGCAGAGTGGAGTGGAGTGGCGTTGCAGAGTGGAGTGGAGTGGCGTTGCAGAGTGGAGTGGAGTGGCGTTGCAGAGTGGAGTGGAGTGGCGTTGCGGAGTGGAGTGGCGGAGTGGAGTGGCGGAGTGGCGTGGCGGAGTGGAGTGGCGTGGCGGAGTGGAGTGGCGTGGCGGAGTGGAGTGGCGTGGCGGAGTGGAGTGGCGTGGCGGAGTGGAGTGGCGTGGCGGAGTGGAGTGGCGGAGTGGAGTGGCGTTGCAGAGTGGAGTGGAGTGGCGTTGCAGAGTGGAGTGGAGTGGCGTTGCAGAGTGGAGTGGAGTGGCGTTGCAGAGTGGAGTGGAGTGGCGTTGCGGAGTGGCGTTGCGGAGTGGAGTGGCGTGGCGGAGTGGAGTGGCGTGGCGGAGTGGAGTGGCGTGGCGGAGTGGAGTGGCGTGGCGGAGTGGAGTGGAGTGGCGGAGTGGAGTGGAGTGGCGTTGCAGAGTGGAGTGGAGTGGCGTTGCAGAGTGGAGTGGAGTGGCGTTGCAGAGTGGAGTGGAGTGGCGTTGCAGAGTGGAGTGGAGTGGCGTTGCAGAGTGGAGTGGAGTGGCGTTGCAGAGTGGAGTGGAGTGGCGTTGCAGAGTGGAGTGGAGTGGCGTTGCAGAGTGGAGTGGAGTGGCGTTGCAGAGTGGAGTGGAGTGGCGTTGCAGAGTGGAGTGGAGTGGCGTTGCGGAGTGGAGTGGAGTGGCGTTGCGGAGTGGAGTGGAGTGGAGTGGCGTTGCGGAGTGGAGTGGAGTGGAGTGGCGTTGCGGAGTGGAGTGGAGTGGCGTTGCGGAGTGGAGTGGAGTGGCGTTGCGGAGTGGAGTGGCGTTGCAGAGTGGAGTGGCGTTGCAGAGTGGAGTGGAGTGGCGTTGCAGAGTGGAGTGGAGTGGCGTTGCAGAGTGGAGTGGAGTGGCGTTGTGGAGTGGAGTGGCGTTGCAGAGTGGAGTGGAGTGGCGTTGCAGAGTGGAGTGGAGTGGCGTTGCAGAGTGGAGTGGAGTGGCGTTGCGGAGTGGCGTTGTGGAGTGGCGTTGCGGAGTGGAGTGGCGTGGCGGAGTGGCGTGGCGGAGTGGAGTGGCGGAGTGGAGTGGCGTGGCGGAGTGGAGTGGAGTGGAGTGGCGTTGCAGAGTGGAGTGGAGTGGAGTGGCGTTGCAGAGTGGAGTGGCGTTGCAGAGTGGAGTGGAGTGGCGTTGCAGAGTGGAGTGGAGTGGCGTTGCAGAGTGGAGTGGAGTGGCGTTGCGGAGTGGCGTTGCGGAGTGGAGTGGCGTTGCGGAGTGGAGTGGCGTTGCGGAGTGGAGTGGCGTGGCGGAGTGGAGTGGAGTGGAGTGGCGTTGCAGAGTGGAGTGGAGTTGCGGAGTGGCGTTGTGGAGTGGCGTTGCAGAGTGGAGTGGCGTTGCGGAGTGGAGTGGCGTGGCGGAGTGGAGTGGCGTTGTGGAGTGGAGTGGCGTTGTGGAGTGGCGTTGTGGAGTGGAGTTGCGGAGTGGCGTTGTGGAGTGGCGTTGTGGAGTGGAGTGGCGTTGCGGAGTGGCGTTGCGGAGTGGAGTGGAGTGGCGTTGCAGAGTGGAGTGGAGTGGCGTTGCGGAGTGGAGTGGAGTGGCGTTGCGGAGTGGAGTGGAGTGGCGTTGCGGAGTGGAGTGGCGTTGCAGAGTGGAGTGGAGTGGCGTTGCAGAGTGGAGTGGAGTGGCGTTGCAGAGTGGAGTGGAGTGGCGTTGCAGAGTGGAGTGGCGTTGCGGAGTGGAGTGGCGTTGTGGAGTGGAGTGGCGTTGCGGAGTGGAGTGGCGTGGCGGAGTGGAGTGGCGTGGCGGAGTGGAGTGGCGTGGCGGAGTGGAGTGGCGTTGCAGAGTGGAGTGGCGTTGCAGAGTGGAGTGGCGTTGCAGAGTGGAGTGGCGTTGCAGAGTGGAGTGGCGTTGCAGAGTGGAGTGGAGTGGCGTTGCGGAGTGGCGTTGCGGAGTGGCGTTGCGGAGTGGAGTGGAGTGGCGTTGCGAAGTGGCGTTGCGGAGTGGAGTGGAGTGGCGTTGCGGAGTGGCGTTGCGGAGTGGAGTGGCGTTGCAGAGTGGAGTGGCGTTGCGGAGTGGCGTTGTGGAGTGGAGTGGCGTTGCAGAGTGGAGTGGCGTTGCGGAGTGGCGTTGTGGAGTGGAGTGGCGTTGTGGAGTGGAGTGGCGTTGCAGAGTGGAGTGGCGTTGCAGAGTGGAGTGGAGTGGCGTTGCGGAGTGGAGTGGCGTTGCGGAGTTGTGGAGTGGAGTGGCGTTGTGGAGTGGAGTGGCGTTGCGGAGTGGAGTGGCGTTGCGGAGTTGTGGAGTGGCGTTGCAGAGTGGAGTGGAGTGGCGTTGTGGAGTGGAGTGGCGTTGCAGAGTGGAGTGGAGTTGCGGAGTGGCGTTGTGGAGTGGAGTGGCGTTGCAGAGTGGAGTGGAGTTGCGGAGTGGCGTTGTGGAGTGGAGTGGCGTTGCAGAGTGGAGTGGAGTGGCGTTGCGGAGTGGCGTTGTGGAGTGGCGTTGTGGAGTGGAGTGGCGTTGCGGAGTGGCGTTGTGGAGTGGAGTGGAGTTGCGGAGTGGCGTTGCGGAGTGGAGTGGAGTTGCGGGGTGGCGTTGTGGAGTGGAGTGGCGTTGCAGAGTGGAGTGGAGTTGCGGAGTGGCGTTGTGGAGTGGCGTTGCAGAGTGGAGTGGAGTTGCGGAGTGGCGTTGTGGAGTGGAGTGGCGTTGTGGAGTGGAGTGGCGTTGCAGAGTGGAGTGGCGTTGCGGAGTGGAGTGGAGTGGCGTTGCGGAGTGGAGTGGCGTTGCAGAGTGGAGTGGAGTTGCGGAGTGGCGTTGTGGAGTGGAGTGGCGTTGCAGAGTGGAGTGGCGTTGCGGAGTGGCGTTGTGGAGTGGCGTTGCAGAGTGGAGTGGCGTTGCGGAGTGGAGTGGAGTGGCGTTGCGGAGTGGAGTGGAGTGGCGTTGCGGAGTGGAGTGGCGTTGCAGAGTGGAGTGGAGTTGCGGAGTGGCGTTGTGGAGTGGAGTGGCGTTGCAGAGTGGAGTGGAGTGGCGTTGCGGAGTGGCGTTGTGGAGTGGAGTGGCGTTGCGGAGTGGCGTTGTGGAGTGGAGTGGAGTTGCGGAGTGGCGTTGCGGAGTGGAGTGGAGTTGCGGGGTGGCGTTGTGGAGTGGAGTGGCGTTGCAGAGTGGAGTGGAGTTGCGGAGTGGCGTTGTGGAGTGGCGTTGCAGAGTGGAGTGGAGTTGCGGAGTGGCGTTGTGGAGTGGAGTGGCGTTGTGGAGTGGAGTGGCGTTGCAGAGTGGAGTGGCGTTGCGGAGTGGCATTGTGGAGTGGAGTGGCATTGCAGAGTGGAGTGGCATTGCGGAGTGGCGTTGTGGAGTGGCGTTGCAGAGTGGAGTGGAGTTGCGGAGTCGCGTTGTGGAGTGGAGTGGCGTTGCAGAGTGGAGTGGAGTGGCGTTGCGGAGTGGCGTTGTGGAGTGGAGTGGCGTTGCGTTGTGGAGTGGAGTGGCGTTGCAGAGTGGAGTGGAGTGGCGTTGCAGAGTGGAGTGGAGTGGCGTTGCAGAGTGGAGTGGAGTGGAGTGGCGTTATGGAGTGGCGTTGCGGAGTGGAGTGGCGTTGCGGAGTGGAGTGGCGTTGCGGAGTGGAGTGGCGTTGCGGAGCGGAGTGGCGTTGCGGAGCGGAGTGGCGTTGCGGAGCGGAGTCGCGTTGCGGAGCGGAGTGGCGTTGCGGAGCGGAGTGGCGTTGCGGAGCGGAGTGGCGTTGCGGAGTGGCGTTGCGGAGTGGCGTTGCGGAGTGGCGTTGCGGAGTGGCGTTGCGGAGTGGAGTGGCGTTGCAGAGTGGAGTGGCGTGGCGGAGTGGAGTGGAGTGGCGTTGCAGAGTGGAGTGGAGTGGCGTTGCAGAGTGGAGTGGAGTGGCGTTGCAGAGTGGAGTGGAGTGGCGTTGCAGAGTGGAGTGGAGTGGCGTTGCAGAGTGGAGTGGAGTGGCGTTGCAGAGTGGAGTGGAGTGGAGTGGCGTTGCAGAGTGGAGTGGAGTGGCGTTGCAGAGTGGAGTGGAGTGGCGTTGCAGAGTGGAGTGGAGTGGCGTTGCAGAGTGGAGTGGAGTGGCGTTGCAGAGTGGAGTGGAGTGGCGTTGCAGAGTGGAGTGGAGTGGCGTTGCAGAGTGGAGTGGAGTGGCGTTGCAGAGTGGAGTGGAGTGGCGTTGCAGAGTGGAGTGGAGTGGCGTTGCGGAGTGGCGTTGCGGAGTGGAGTGGCGTTGCGGAGTGGAGTGGAGTGGAGTGGCGTTGCGGAGTGGCGTTGCGGAGTGGAGTGGAGTGGCGTTGCAGAGTGGAGTGGAGTGGCGGAGTGGAGTGGAGTTGCGGAGTGGCGTTGCAGAGTGGAGTGGAGTGGAGTTGCGGAGTGGCGTGGCGTTGCAGAGTGGAGTGGAGTGGCGTTGCGGAGTGGCGTTGCAGAGTGGAGTGGAGTGGCGTTGCGGAGTGGCGTTGCGGAGTGGAGTGGAGTGGCGTTGCGGAGTGGAGTGGCGTTGCGGAGTGGAGTGGAGTGGCGTTGCAGAGTGGAGTGGAGTGGCGTTGCAGAGTGGAGTGGAGTGGCGGAGTGGAGTGGCGTTGCGGAGTGGAGTGGAGTGGCGGAGCGGAGTGGCGTGGCGGAGTGGAGTGGCGTGGCGGAGTGGAGTGGCGTGGCGGAGTGGAGTGGCGTGGCGGAGTAAAGTGGCATGGCGGAGTAAAGTGGCATGGCGGAGTGGAGTGGCATGGCGGAGTGGAGTGGCGTGGCGGAGTAAAGTGGCATGGCGGAGTGGAGTGGCGTGGCGGAGTGGAGTGGCGTGGCGGAGTGAAGTGGCGTGGCGTGGCGTGGCGGAGTGGAGTGGAGTGGAGTGGCGGAGTGGAGTGGAGTGGAGTGGAGTGGCGTGGCGGAGTGGAGTGGCGTGGCGGAGTGGAGTGGCGTGGCGGAGTGGAGTGGCGTGGCGGAGTGGAGTGGCGTGGCGGAGTGGAGTGGCGTGGCGGAGTGGAGTGGCGTGGCGGAGTGGAGTGGAGTGGCGGAGTGGAGTGGAGTGGCGTTGTGGAGTGGCGTTGCGGAGTGGCGTTGCGGAGTGGCGTTGCGGAGTGGAGTGGAGTGGCGTTGCGAAGTGGCGTTGTGGAGTGGAGTGGAGTGGCGTTGCGGAGTGGCGTTGCGGAGTGGAGTGGAGTGGCGTTGCAGAGTGGAGTGGAGTGGCGTTGCGGAGTGGCGTTGTGGAGTGCAGTGGCGTTGCAGAGTGGAGTGGAGTGGCGTTGCGGAGTGGCGTTGCGGAGTGGAGTGGCGTTGCAGAGTGGAGTGGAGTTGCGGAGTGGCGTTGTGGAGTGGAGTGGCGTTGCAGAGTGGAGTGGAGTTGCGGAGTGGCGTTGTGGAGTGGAGTGCCGTTGCAGAGTGGAGTGGAGTGGCGTTGCGGAGTGGCGTTGTGGAGTGGAGTGGCGTTGCGGAGTGGCGTTGTGGAGTGGAGTGGAGTTGCGGAGTGGCGTTGCGGAGTGGAGTGGAGTTGCGGAGTGGCGTTGTGGAGTGGAGTGGCGTTGCAGAGTGGAGTGGAGTTGCGGAGTGGCGTTGTGGAGTGGAGTGGCGTTGCAGAGTGGAGTGGAGTTGCGGAGTGGCGTTGTGGAGTGGCGTTGTGGAGTGGAGTGGCGTTGCAGAGTGGAGTGGCGTTGCGGAGCGGAGTGGCGTTGCGGAGCGGAGTGGCGTTGCGGAGCGGAGTGGCGTTGCGGAGCGGAGTGGCGTTGCGGAGCGGAGTGGCGTTGCGGAGCGGAGTGGCGTTGCGGAGCGGAGTGGCGTTGTGGAGCGGAGTGGCGTTGCGGAGCGGAGTGGCGTTGCGGAGCGGCGTTGCGGAGCGGAGTGGCATTGCGGAGTGGAGTGGCGTTGCGGAGTGGCGTTGCGGAGTGGAGTGGAGTGGCATTGCAGAGTGGAGTGGAGTGGCGTTGCGGAGTGGCGTTGTGGAGTGGAGTGGCGTTGCAGAGTGGAGTGGAGTGGAGTGGCGTTGCAGAGTGGCGTTGTGGAGTGGAGTGGCGTTGCAGAGTGGAGTGGAGTGGCGTTGCGGAGTGGCGTTGTGGAGTGGAGTGGCGTTGCAGAGTGGAGTGGAGTGGAGTTGCGGAGTGGCGTTGTGGAGTGGAGTGGCGTTGCGGAGTGGAGTGGAGTTGCGGAGTGGAGTGGCGTTGCGGAGTGGAGTGGCGTTGCGGAGCGGAGTGGCGTTGCGGAGCGGAGTGGCGTTGCGGAGCGGAGTGGCGTTGCGGAGCGGAGTGGCGTTGCGGAGCGGAGTGGCGTTGCGGAGCGGAGTGGCGTTGCGGAGCGGAGTGGCGTTGCGGAGCGGAGTGGCGTTGCGGAGTGGAGTGGCGTTGCGGAGTGGAGTGGCGTTGCGGAGTGGAGTGGAGTGGCGTTGCGGAGCGGAGTGGCGTTGCGGAGCGGAGTGGCGTTGCGGAGCGGAGTGGCGTTGCGGAGCGGAGTGGCGTTGCGGAGCGGAGTGGCGTTGCGGAGCGGAGTGGCGTTGCGGAGCGGAGTGGCGTTGCGGAGCGGAGTGGCGTTGCGGAGCGGAGTGGCGTTGCGGAGCGGAGTGGCGTTGCGGAGCGGAGTGGCGTTGCGGAGCGGAGTGGCGTTGCGGAGCGGAGTGGCGTTGCGGAGCGGAGTGGCGTTGCGGAGCGGAGTGGCGTTGCGGAGCGGAGTGGCGTTGCGGAGCGGAGTGGCGTTGTGGAGCGGAGTGGCGTTGCGGAGCGGAGTGGCGTTGCGGAGCGGCGTTGCGGAGCGGAGTGGCATTGCGGAGTGGAGTGGCGTTGCGGAGTGGCGTTGCGGAGTGGAGTGGAGTGGCATTGCAGAGTGGAGTGGAGTGGCGTTGCGGAGTGGCGTTGTGGAGTGGAGTGGCGTTGCAGAGTGGAGTGGAGTGGAGTGGCGTTGCAGAGTGGCGTTGTGGAGTGGAGTGGCGTTGCAGAGTGGAGTGGAGTGGCGTTGCGGAGTGGCGTTGTGGAGTGGAGTGGCGTTGCAGAGTGGAGTGGAGTGGAGTTGCGGAGTGGCGTTGTGGAGTGGAGTGGCGTTGCGGAGTGGAGTGGAGTTGCGGAGTGGAGTGGAGTTGCGGAGTGGAGTGGAGTTGCGGAGTGGCGTTGTGGAGTGGAGTGGCGTTGCAGAGTGGAGTGGAGTGGAGTTGCGGAGTGGCGTTGCAGAGTGGAGTGGAGTGGCGTTGCGGAGTGGCGTTGTGGAGTGGAGTGGCGTTGCAGAGTGGAGTGGCGTTGCGGAGTGGAGTGGAGTTGCGGAGTGGCGTTGTGGAGTGGAGTGGCGTTGCAGAGTGGAGTGGCGTTGCGGAGTGGAGTGGAGTTGCGGAGTGGCGTTGTGGAGTGGAGTGGCGTTGTGGAGTGGAGTGGCGTTGCGGAGTGGCGTTGCAGAGTGGAGTGGAGTGGCGTTGCGGAGTGGCGTTGTGGAGTGGAGTGGCGTTGCAGAGTGGAGTGGAGTGGCGTTGCGGAGTGGCGTTGTGGAGTGGAGTGGCGTTGCAGAGTGGAGTGGAGTTGCGGAGTGGCGTTGTGGAGTGGAGTGGAGTGGCGTTGCGGAGTGGAGTTGCGGAGTGGCGTTGTGGAGTGGAGTGGCGTTGCAGAGTGGAGTGTAGTTGCGGAGTGGCATTGTGGAGTGGAGTGGCGTTGCAGAGTGGAGTGGAGTGGCGTTGCAGAGTGGAGTGGAGTGGCGTTGCAGAGTGGAGTGGCGTTGCAGAGTGGAGTGGAGTGGCGTTGCAGAGTGGAGTGGAGTGGCGTTGCAGAGTGGAGTGGAGTGGCGTTGCAGAGTGGAGTGGAGTGGCGTTGCAGAGTGGAGTGGCGTTGCAGAGTGGAGTGGCGTTGCAGAGTGGAGTGGCGTTGCAGAGTGGAGTGGCGTTGCAGAGTGGAGTGGCGTTGCAGAGTGGAGTGGCGTTGCAGAGTGGAGTGGCGTTGCAGAGTGGAGTGGCGTTGCAGAGTGGAGTGGCGTTGCAGAGTGGAGTGGCGTTGCAGAGTGGAGTGGCGTTGCAGAGTGGAGTGGCGTTGCAGAGTGGAGTGGCGTTGCAGAGTGGCGTTGCAGAGTGGAGTGGCGTTGCAGAGTGGAGTGGTGTTGCGGAGTGGCGTTGTGGAGTGGAGTGGCGTTGCAGAGTGGAGTGGAGTTGCGGAGTGGCGTTGTGGAGTGGAGTGGCGCTGCAGAGTGGAGTGGAGTTGCGGAGTGGCGTTGCGGAGTGGAGTGGCGGAGTGGAGTGGAGTGGCGTTGCAGAGTGGAGTGGAGTGGCGTTGCAGAGTGGAGTGGCGTTGTGGAGTGGAGTGGTGTTGCAGAGTGGAGTGGAGTGGCGTTGCGGAGTGGCGTTGTGGAGTGGAGTGGCGTTGCAGAGTGGAGTGGCGTTGCGGAGTGGCGTTGTGGAGTGGAGTGGCGTTGCAGAGTGGAGTGGCGTTGTGGAGTGGAGTGGCGTTGCAGAGTGGAGTGGAGTGGCGTTGCGGAGTGGCGTTGTGGAGTGGAGTGGCGTTGCAGAGTGGAGTGGCGTTGCAGAGTGGCGTTGTGGAGTGGAGTGGCGTTGCAGAGTGGAGTGGAGTTGCGGAGTGGCGTTGTGGAGTGGCGTTGCAGAGTGGAGTGGAGTGGCGTTGCGGAGTGGCGTTGTGGAGTGGAGTGGCGTTGCGGAGTGGCGTTGTGGAGTGGAGTGGAGTTGCGAAGTGGCGTTGCGGAATGGAGTGGAGTTGCAGAGTGGCGTTGTGGAGTGGAGTGGCGTTGCAGAGTGGAGTGGAGTTGCGGAGTGGCGTTGTGGAGTGGAGTGGCGTTGCGGAGTGGCGTTGTGGAGTGGAGTGGCGTTGTGGAGTGGAGTGGCGTTGTGGAGTGGAGTGGCGTTGCAGAGTGGAGTGGAGTGGAGTTGCGGAGTGGCATTGTGGAGTGGAGTGGCGTTGCAGAGTGGAGTGGAGTGGCGTTGCGGAGTGGCGTTGTGGAGTGGAGTGGCGTTGCAGAGTGGAGTGGAGTTGCGGAGTGGCGTGGAGTGGAGTGGCGTTGCAGAGTGGAGTGGAGTTGCGGAGTGGCGTTGCAGAGTGGAGTGGAGTGGCGTTGCGGAGTGGCGTTGTGGAGTGGAGTGGCGTTGCAGAGTGGAGTGGCGTTGCAGAGTGGAGTGGCGTTGCAGAGTGGCGTTGTGGAGTGGAGTGGAGTGGCGTTGCGGAGTGGCGTTGCAGAGTGGAGTGGAGTGGCGTTGCGGAGTGGCGTTGTGGAGTGGAGTGGCGTTGCAGAGTGGAGTGGCGTTGCGGAGTGGCGTTGTGGAGTGGAGTGGCGTTGCAGAGTGGAGTGGAGTTGCGGAGTGGCGTTGTGGAGTGGAGTGGCGTTGCAGAGTGGAGTGGCGTTGCAGAGTGGAGTGGAGTTGCGGAGTGGCGTTGTGGAGTGGAGTGGCGTTGCAGAGTGGAGTGGAGTTGCGGAGTGGCATTGTGGAGTGGAGTGGCGTTGCAGAGTGGAGTGGAGTGGCGTTGTGGAGTGGAGTGGCGTTGCGGAGTGGAGTGGCGTTGCGGAGTGGAGTGGCGTTGCGGAGTGGAGTGGCGTTGCGGAGTGGAGTGGCGTTGCGGAGTGGAGTGGCGTTGCGGAGTGGAGTGGCGTTGCGGAGTGGAGTGGCGTTGCGGAGTGGCGTTGTGGAGTGGAGTGGCGTTGCAGAGTGGAGTGGAGTTGCGGAGTGGCGTTGTGGAGTGGAGTGGCGTTGCAGAGTGGAGTGGAGTTGCGGAGTGGCGTTGTGGAGTGGAGTGGCGTTGCAGAGTGGAGTGGAGTTGCGGAGTGGCATTGTGGAGTGGAGTGGCGTTGCAGAGTGGAGTGGAGTGGCGTTGTGGAGTGGAGTGGCGTTGCGGAGTGGAGTGGCGTTGCGGAGTGGAGTGGCGTTGCGGAGTGGAGTGGCGTTGCGGAGTGGAGTGGCGTTGCGGAGTGGAGTGGCGTTGCGGAGTGGCGTTGCAGAGTGGAGTGGCGTTGCAGAGTGGAGTGGCGTTGTGGAGTGGAGTGGCGTTGCAGAGTGGAGTGGAGTGGCGTTGCAGAGTGGAGTGGAGTGGAGTGGCGTTGCGGAGCGGAGTGGAGTTGCGGAGTGGCGTTGTGGAGTGGAGTGGCGTTGCAGAGTGGAGTGGAGTTGCGGAGTGGCGTTGTGGAGTGGAGTGGCGTTGCAGAGTGGAGTGGAGTTGCGGAGTGGCGTTGTGGAGTGGAGTGGCGTTGCAGAGTGGAGTGGAGTTGCGGAGTGGCGTTGTGGAGTGGAGTGGCGTTGCAGAGTGGAGTGGAGTGGCGTTGTGGAGTGGAGTGGCATTGCAGAGTGGAGTGGAGTGGAGTGGAGTGGCGTTGCGGAGTGGCGTTGCAGAGTGGCGTTGCAGAGTGGAGTGGCGTTGCAGAGTGGAGTGGCGTGGAGTGGAGTGGCGTTGCAGAGTGGAGTGGCGTTGCGGAGTGGAGTGGCGTTGCGGAGTGGCGTTGCAGAGTGGAGTGGCGTTGCGGAGTGGCGTTGCAGAGTGGAGTGGCGTTGCGGAGTGGCGTTGCAGAGTGGAGTGGCGTTGCGGAGTGGCGTTGCAGAGTGGAGTGGCGTTGCGGAGTGGCGTTGCAGAGTGGAGTGGCGTTGCAGAGTGGAGTGGCATTGCAGAGTGGAGTGGAGTGGCGTTGCAAAGTGGAGTGGAGTGGCGTTGCAGAGTGGAGTGGCGTTGCAGAGTGGAGTGGAGTTGCGGAGTGGAGTGGAGTTGTGGAGTGGAGTGGCGTTGCAGAGTGGAGTGGAGTGGCGTTGTGGAGTGGAGTGGCATTGCAGAGTGGAGTGGAGTGGAGTGGAGTGGCGTTGCAGAGTGGCGTTGCAGAGTGGAGTGGCGTTGCAGAGTGGAGTGGCGTTGCAGAGTGGAGTGGCGTTGCAGAGTGGAGTGGCGTTGCAGAGTGGAGTGGCGTTGCAGAGTGGAGTGGAGTGGAGTGGAGTGGCGTTGCGGAGTGGCGTTGCAGAGTGGAGTGGCGTTGCGGAGTGGCGTTGCAGAGTGGAGTGGCATTGCGGAGTGGCGTTGCAGAGTGGAGTGGCGTTGCGGAGTGGCGTTGCAGAGTGGAGTGGCGTTGCGGAGTGGCGTTGCAGAGTGGAGTGGCGTTGCAGAGTGGAGTGGAGTGGCGTTGCAGAGTGGAGTGGAGTTGCGGAGTGGAGTGGAGTGGCGTTGCAGAGTGGAGTGGCGTTGCAGAGTGGAGTGGAGTGGCGTTGCAGAGTGGAGTGGAGTGGCGTTGCAGAGTGGAGTGGAGTGGCGTTGCAGAGTGGAGTGGAGTGGCGTTGCAGAGTGGAGGGGAGTGGCGTTGCAGAGTGGAGTGGAGTGGTGGAGTGGAGTGGAGTGGAGTTGCGTTGCAGAGTGGAGTGGAGTGGAGTGGCGTTGCGGAGCGGAGTGGAGTTGCGTTGCGTTGCGTTGCGTTGCGTTGCGTTGCGTTGCGTTGCGTTGCGGAGTGGAGTGGAGTGGCGTTGCGGAGTGGCGTTGTGGAGTGGCGTTGCAGAGTGGAGTGGAGTTGCGGAGTGGCGTTGTGGAGTGGAGTGGCGTTGCAGAGTGGAGTGGAGTTGCGGAGTGGCGTTGTGGAGTGGAGTGGCGTTGCAGAGTGGAGTGGAGTTGCGGAGTGGCGTTGCAGAGTGGAGTGGCGTTGCAGAGTGGAGTGGAGTTGCGGAGTGGCGTTGCAGAGTGGAGTGGCGTTGCAGAGTGGAGTGGAGTTGCGGAGTGGCGTTGCAGAGTGGAGTGGCGTTGCAGAGTGGAGTGGCGTTGCAGAGTGGAGTGGCGTTGCAGAGTGGAGTGGCGTTGCAGAGTGGAGTGGCGTTGCAGAGTGGAGTGGCGTTGCAGAGTGGAGTGGCGTTGCAGAGTGGAGTGGCGTTGCAGAGTGGAGTGGCGTTGCAGAGTGGAGTGGCGTTGCAGAGTGGAGTGGCGTTGCAGAGTGGAGTGGCGTTGCAGAGTGGAGTGGCGTTGCAGAGTGGAGTGGCGTTGCAGAGTGGAGTGGCGTTGCAGAGTGGAGTGGCGTTGCAGAGTGGAGTGGCGTTGCAGAGTGGAGTGGCGTTGCAGAGTGGAGTGGCGTTGCAGAGTGGAGTGGCGTTGCAGAGTGGAGTGGCGTTGCAGAGTGGAGTGGCGTTGCAGAGTGGAGTGGCGTTGCAGAGTGGAGTGGCGTTGCAGAGTGGAGTGGCGTTGCAGAGTGGAGTGGCGTTGCAGAGTGGAGTGGCGTTGCAGAGTGGAGTGGCGTTGCAGAGTGGAGTGGCGTTGCAGAGTGGAGTGGCGTTGCAGAGTGGAGTGGCGTTGCAGAGTGGAGTGGCGTTGCAGAGTGGAGTGGCGTTGCAGAGTGGAGTGGCGTTGCAGAGTGGAGTGGCGTTGCAGAGTGGAGTGGCGTTGCAGAGTGGAGTGGCGTTGCAGAGTGGAGTGGCGTTGCAGAGTGGAGTGGAGTGGAGTGGCGTTGCAGAGTGGGGTGGCGTTGCAGAGTGGAGTGGCGTTGCAGAGTGGAGTGGAGTGGAGTGGCGTTGCAGAGTGGAGTGGCGTTGCAGAGTGGAGTGGAGTGGAGTGGCGTTGCAGAGTGGGGTGGCGTTGCAGAGTGGAGTGGCGTTGCAGAGTGGAGTGGAGTGGAGTGGCGTTGCAGAGTGGAGTGGCGTTGCAGAGTGGAGTGGAGTGGAGTGGCGTTGCAGAGTGGAGTGGAGTGGAGTTGCAGAGTGGAGTGGAGTGGAGTGGCGTTGCAGAGTGGGGTGGCGTTGCAGAGTGGAGTGGCGTTGCAGAGTGGAGTGGAGTGGCGTTGCAGAGTGGAGTGGCGTTGCAGAGTGGAGTGGAGTGGCGTTGCAGAGTGGAGTGGAGTGGCGTTGCAGAGTGGAGTGGAGTGGCGTTGCAGAGTGGAGTGGAGTGGCGTTGCAGAGTGGAGGGGAGTGGCGTTGCAGAGTGGAGTGGAGTGGTGGAGTGGAGTGGAGTGGAGTTGCGTTGCAGAGTGGAGTGGAGTGGAGTGGCGTTGCGGAGCGGAGTGGAGTTGCGTTGCGTTGCGTTGCGTTGCGTTGCGGAGTGGAGTGGAGTGGCGTTGCGGAGTGGCGTTGTGGAGTGGCGTTGCAGAGTGGAGTGGAGTTGCGGAGTGGCGTTGTGGAGTGGAGTGGCGTTGCAGAGTGGAGTGGAGTTGCGGAGTGGCGTTGCGGAGTGGAGTGGCGTTGCAGAGTGGAGTGGAGTTGCGGAGTGGCGTTGCAGAGTGGAGTGGCGTTGCAGAGTGGAGTGGAGTTGCGGAGTGGCGTTGCAGAGTGGAGTGGCGTTGCAGAGTGGAGTGGAGTTGCGGAGTGGCGTTGCAGAGTGGAGTGGCGTTGCAGAGTGGAGTGGCGTTGCAGAGTGGAGTGGCGTTGCAGAGTGGAGTGGCGTTGCAGAGTGGAGTGGCGTTGCAGAGTGGAGTGGCGTTGCAGAGTGGAGTGGCGTTGCAGAGTGGAGTGGCGTTGCAGAGTGGAGTGGCGTTGCAGAGTGGAGTGGCGTTGCAGAGTGGAGTGGCGTTGCAGAGTGGAGTGGCGTTGCAGAGTGGAGTGGCGTTGCAGAGTGGAGTGGCGTTGCAGAGTGGAGTGGCGTTGCAGAGTGGAGTGGCGTTGCAGAGTGGAGTGGCGTTGCAGAGTGGAGTGGCGTTGCAGAGTGGAGTGGCGTTGCAGAGTGGAGTGGCGTTGCAGAGTGGAGTGGCGTTGCAGAGTGGAGTGGCGTTGCAGAGTGGAGTGGCGTTGCAGAGTGGAGTGGCGTTGCAGAGTGGAGTGGCGTTGCAGAGTGGAGTGGCGTTGTGGAGTGGCGTTGCAGAGTGGAGTGGCGTTGCAGAGTGGAGTGGCGTTGCAGAGTGGAGTGGCGTTGCAGAGTGGAGTGGCGTTGCAGAGTGGAGTGGCGTTGCAGAGTGGAGTGGCGTTGCAGAGTGGAGTGGAGTGGAGTGGCGTTGCAGAGTGGGGTGGCGTTGCAGAGTGGAGTGGCGTTGCAGAGTGGAGTGGAGTGGAGTGGCGTTGCAGAGTGGAGTGGCGTTGCAGAGTGGAGTGGAGTGGAGTGGCGTTGCAGAGTGGGGTGGCGTTGCAGAGTGGAGTGGCGTTGCAGAGTGGAGTGGAGTGGAGTGGCGTTGCAGAGTGGAGTGGCGTTGCAGAGTGGAGTGGAGTGGAGTGGCGTTGCAGAGTGGAGTGGCGTTGCAGAGTGGAGTGGAGTGGAGTTGCAGAGTGGAGTGGAGTGGAGTGGCGTTGCAGAGTGGGGTGGCGTTGCAGAGTGGAGTGGCGTTGCAGAGTGGAGTGGCGTTGCAGAGTGGAGTGGAGTGGCGTTGCAGAGTGGAGTGGCGTTGCAGAGTGGAGTGGAGTGGCGTTGCAGAGTGGAGTGGAGTGGCGTTGCAGAGTGGAGTGGAGTGGCGTTGCAGAGTGGAGTGGAGTGGCGTTGCAGAGTGGAGTGGAGTGGCGTTGCAGAGTGGAGTGGAGTGGCGTTGCAGAGTGGAGTGGAGTGGCGTTGCAGAGTGGAGTGGAGTGGCGTTGCAGAGTGGAGTGGAGTGGCGTTGCAGAGTGGAGTGGAGTGGCGTTGCAGAGTGGAGTGGAGTGGCGTTGCAGAGTGGAGTGGAGTGGCGTTGCAGAGTGGAGTGGAGCGGCGTGGCATGGGTGAGCGGCGTGGCATGGGTGAGCGGCGTGGCATGGGTGAGCGGCGTGGCATGGGTGAGCGGCGTGGCATGGGTGAGCGGCGTGGCATGGGTGAGCGGCGTGGCATGGGTGAGCGGCGTGGCATGGGTGAGCGGCGTGGCATGGGTGAGCGGCGTGGCATGGGTGAGCGGCGTGGCATGGGTGAGCGGCGTGGCATGGGTGAGCGGCGTGGCATGGGTGAGCGGCGTGGCATGGGTGAGCGGCGTGGCATGGGTGAGCGGCGTGGCATGGGTGAGCGGCGTGGCATGGGTGAGCGGCGTGGCATGGGTGAGCGGCGTGGCATGGGTGAGCGGCGTGGCATGGGTGAGCGGCGTGGCATGGGTGAGCGGCGTGGCATGGGTGAGCGGCGTGGCATGGGTGAGCGGCGTGGCATGGGTGAGCGGCGTGGCATGGGTGAGCGGCGTGGCATGGGTGAGCGGCGTGGCATGGGTGAGCGGCGTGGCATGGGTGAGCGGCGTGGCATGGGTGAGCGGCGTGGCATGGGTGAGCGGCGTGGCATGGGTGAGCGGCGTGGCATGGGTGAGCGGCGTGGCATGGGTGAGCGGCGTGGCATGGGTGAGCGGCGTTGCATGGTTGAGCGGCGTTGCATGGTTGAGTGGCGTTGCATGGTTGAGTGGCGTTGCATGGTTGCGTGGCGTTGCATGGTTGCGTGGCGTTGCATGGTTGCGTGGCGTTGCATGGTTGCGTGGCGTTGCATGGTTGCGTGGCGTTGCATGTGTCAGAGGCTAAATGTAGCACAGGGAGACCTCCAGCGGTAAGACAATCAAAAACAACTTAGAAAACATTTCACAGTATGAAGAGATCAAACTCATGAACGAGCGTGATACACCTCAGCTAAAAATCATGATAAATAACACACATTAGAAGTGAAACTGCAAGTACAGAAGGACCAGCTTTGCTTGTTTAAAACTCCCACTTCAGGCAGATGAGTGTAATGTGTAAAGCGTCTTGTGCACATGAGCAGATCGGAGTCTGGAAGCAAATACAAACAAGAGGAATGACTGAGGCGCATTGGTGTGAAGCACATTAAAGGGTTTCTCCTCCCCTAATTAGGTGAGGAGAAGCCGTTCCGGGAAACTGAAAGTACGGCCGGCCTGTGGCCGGCCATGAATAATTAGGGGAGGAGCAGCCCTTACATGTGCTGGGCTGGCTGGCCCTGAATGCGCGTGCATGTTATCACGTGGTTCACGTGAACAGCATGAAAACCGCGGGGCTGAAAGCCCTTTGGTTTGAAGAGAAAATAGCCGACTTGAATTCTCCCCATTTCCCATTCCTGCGGAATGGTAAAGGCGAGACCTAAAAA